>NC_139033.1:1468200-1754193 GCF_964662115.1 Mustela nivalis | reverse complement strand
GAAACAGAGACTTGGAGAAATAAGATGGCTTTCCAAACATCATCCAGAAAGGAAATAGAAATGTCAGATATGGCGGAGAACAAGCACTTGCTTTAATAAAGTCTCATAGGGCATTCCTCTTTCCACACCATATATCATGGCCATCCTTTTAAAATCCTCAGGGTACTTGGATGGCTCAGTCGGTTGAGCATCTGCCTTCAGCTCAGGTCATGATCCCAAGGTCTTGGGATCGAGCCCTGCATCAGGGCTCTCTGCTCAGCGAGGAGTCTGTTTCTCCCTCTGCCTGCCACTCTCCCTGCCTGTGCACTCTCTCTCTGTCAAACAAATAAATAAGATCATTAAAAAAAAAAAGATCCCAGCCTCTGCCTGCATATCTTTTCCCACTTGCCCTGCTTCCTTCTCTCCAAAGCACTTTTTACCTTCAACACACAGTCTTGCTATATAATCTACTTATTTATCATGCATATATTTTATTGTCTGCTTCACTCCTACGTGACTCTAAGCCCCCAGGACAGGAAATTATATTTATTTTGTTAGCTGCTGTATTCACTGGTCTGAGCACAGCGCCTGACACACAGTAAGTGCTCAGTAAATATTTGCAGAATAAATGCCTGGCTCAAAGGCTTCCTTATATATCACACTGCTAATCCTAAACAATTCATAATCAGAGCTATCCTTTGTTGAATGCCCCCCCATGTTCCAGGCATCCCGAAGTCTTCATAAATATATTATTGATGATCTCTACTGTAACCTTGCATGGAAGGAAGGATTATCCAGACTTTGCAATTGAGGAAACAGACAGCAAGTTTGCTTGGACTTGGTGCCCATCAAGGGCAAATGAGGAGTCAGATCTAGGTCAGCTGGACCCCAAGACAGGTTTTACTTCCCCAGCCAATGCCCTGCAGGAGTGTGCTTCATTCTCAGAGGAAGGAATGTGCCTTGATACATGTAAATGTATCTAAGTTTGTATAAAATGTATGGATGTAACGCTCTACTCCTGCAATATGGACTGCAGCAGTCCTTTTCCAAGGATGCCAACACAGAGTGTCACAGATGGGTGGCTGAAACAACAGAAATTCACTGTTGTACTATTCTCGAGGCTAGAAGTCTGGGACCGAGGTTATCAGAAAGGTGATTTCTTCTGAGGAAAATCTGTTCCAGGTCTCTCTCCTTTGGCTCATAGATGGTGATCTTCCCCCATTGTCTTTTCACACCATCTTCTCTCTACATGTGCTTCAAATTTCCCCCTTTTTGTAAGGATACAGGTTAAACTGGATGAGGAGCCCACTCTACTCCAGTATGCCCTCATCATAACTAATTACACTTGCAATGAGCCTATTTCCAAATAAGGTCACATTCTGAGATCGTAGGGATTAGGACTTCAACATATAAATGGGGCAGCCACAGTTTAACCCGTGACATGCATATTTTGAAACATAAATAAAATTTAAATTTTAAAAGGTAAAGATAAATAGAAATACTGTAATGTTTTCTTCCTGTACCCTCAATGGATTATTTTGGTTTTTTGTTTTGTTTTGTTTTAAAAAACAGCTTTCAGGGGCTCCTGGGTAGCTCAGTTAATTGAGCGATCAACTCTTGATTTCATCTTGGGTCATGATCTCAAGATTATGAGAGCAAGCCCCGCATCAGGTTCCACGCACAGTGCAGACATAGTCTACTTGAGATCCTCTCTCCCTCTCTCTTCCTCTGTCCTTCTGCTTGTGTGTGCACACTATGAACAAATAAATAAGTAAATAAATAAAATCTTTGAAAAAACAAAACAGCTTTGTTTTGTCTATATATAAACAAAATATAACTCATTATATATATATATAACTCATACACCATACAATATATGGTGATATATTGTAGAGATATAACTCATACACCATACAATTCACCCATTTAAAATGCACGATTCAATGGTTTTTAGTACATTCATAGGGTGGTACAATCATTGCTATAATCAACTTGGGGTCTTTCCACTGTCCCCGGAGGAAACCCCATACCATCAACAATGAGTCCTCATCTTCCCTCAACTCCCTGGCAACCACTAATTTACTTCCTATCCCTATAGATTTTCCTATTCTGGATATTTTATATAAATGGGATCGTATGGTATGTGGTCTTTTGTAACTGGCTTCTTCCTCTTAGCATCATGTTTTCAAGGTTCATCTCCACAACATCCATGAATACTTAGTTTCTTCTTTTTTTTTTTTAAGATTTTGTTTATTTATTTGACAGAGAGACAGTGAGAGAGGAAACATAAGCAGGGGGAGTGGGAGATGGAGAAGTAGGCTCCCCGCTTGGAGCCCGATCCAGGGCTACATCACAGGACCCCATGATCAGGACCTGAGCCAAAGGCAGAGGCTTAACCACGGAGCCACCAGGCTCCCCTACTTTGTTTTCTTATTGCTGTATAATATACCATTGTATGAAACTGGCCACCTTTATTTATCTGTTACTCAGTTGGTGGGCATTTGAGTCATTTTTACTTAAGATTATTACAGGGGTGCCTGGGTGGCTCAAGGGTTAAAACCTCTGCTTTCAGCTCAGGTTATGATCCCAGGGTCTTGGGATCGAGCCCCACATCGGCTTCTCTGCTCCACAGGGAGCCTGCTTCCTCCTCTCTCTCTGCCTGCCTCTCTGCCTACTTGTGATCTCTATCTGTCAAATAAATAAATAAAAATCTTTAAAAAAAAGATTATTACAAATAATATTGTGCACAAGTTTTTGGGTGAGTGGATTTGGCTAAGTCACCAAAAGTGGAAGTGCTGAGTCATATGAGAAGTCTATATTTGACTTTTTGAGGAACTGGCCAACTATTTTCCAAAGTGGCTGCCCCGTTTTACATTTCCACTGAAAGTGTACGAGGATACCAACATATTCCCATCCTCCTCAACCCTGGTTGGTATCTTATATTTTTTCAGTCCTAGCCATTCCAGTGTGTGTGAACTGGCATCTCACCATGGTTTGGATTTCCCTTTCCCTGATTATTAATGGTGTTGGACAACTTTCCATGTGCTTGATGGCCATTTGCCTGTCTTCTTTGGAAGATGTCTATTCAGCTCCTTTACCAACTTATAACTGGCTTTTGGCTATTCATTATTGACTCATGAGTGTTCCTCACATATCCTGGAGACCAGTCCCTTACAAGATACATGATTTCAAATATTTTTCTCCCAGCCTGTGGGCCATTTTCTCAGCTTCTTGATGGCATCTTCTAAAGGGGGAAAAAAAAGGCTTTAATTTATCTAGCTTATCCGCTTTTCTTTTCTTTTGTCATTTCTGCTTTTGGTAATAAGATCTAAGAAAGCTTTGCCTAATCTAAGGTCATGAAGATTTATTTATTCCTGTGGTTTCTTCTAATGGAGGATGAGCTGGGGCCTCTTCGAAGCTTGCTGTGTTATTTACCTGTCACTAGTGATGAGGAGGAGGAGGAGAGCTGAGCTCATGCTCTTCTCTTCACTGCTTTATCCTCAAAACATCCCTCTAAGGTAAGAATTATCATCCTTGTTTCGTAGATAGAAATGTTGAGGTTCAGAAAGACATACCTGTGGCAAGAGACAAAGTACATATTTAAACCCAAATATCTCTAACACCAAACACTAGCCACGTCCCAGCCTACCCCACCCATGTCATCTCCCAGGTAAGCTCAGAGAATTTTGATGATAAGCTGTTCTTACGTTGACATTCATGTTGGCTGCTGACCCCATAATTCATGATGACAGTACTTATAAGTGGACCCAGATCGACCGCATCAGAAGAGCTGGTTAAGACTTACATCTGGGTCTCTCCTATGGGCCCTGGCTCTTTTCAGGTCATCCGGACTAACTTGATAACCTGATAACCTGGTGCTAATCATCTGGTTGGAATAAATACAAACTTTGCCATCAGACAAAACTGGATTTGACTCCAGCCCTTGCCGTTCACACTCAGTTGTGGACACGATCACACTCCTGAACTTCTCTGGATCCATTTGCTCAACTATAAAGTGGGGATAATAAAATAATCATGAAAAAAAAAACCCAAAGTTATAGTCTTTTGTGGTTGTTTTTCTCTAATAGGTGAGAGTGAGCATCAGAGAGGCCAAGCAACTTACCTAAGGTCACAGAGCTAGTCAAGTGGTACAGCTGGGATATGAACCCATGTCTGTTAGATTTGGGGGTATAATGTCTACCTGCCATGTTACACAGTTCTCCACAGAAAACTAGCCATGAACTTACCAGAATTTGTAAAAAGGATTTCAACCCAGTGAAGTCTTCACCCAACTGCTGAGCACCTTACACTGAGACTATATGAAATCTCCCCTGCAACCAAAAGAAAAAGGTCCAGAATTCCCTAATTCCCACTGGCTTCCTATAGAACTACCCTTCCCAAGTTTGCTTGCAGCACAGGAATTTGGAGAGCCCTTGGAGAGAGTTCATTTCTCTAATCTCGCTAGGCACAAGGAGAATTTGGGAGACATGAAAGGTAGCCATTATTTATTTCATGCATAGATAACAGCAAGCCATTTAGAGAGAGCAGTGGCAGGAAGATGAAAAAGCTATTAATACAGTTGGAAGCTCATCTCTTCTGGAGTGGTCAGTAGCAGCATGGGAGGACAAAAATGAGAAAATATTGCAGTGGGCGCTCCTGACAACACAAATTATTCAGGAGATATTAAAGTGCATTGTTCACCATCATAAACATTTTTTTTATGTTTATGAGATCTGTTCAAAGGCATCTTGATGGATGAAACCCAATAGCATTTTGTGTGCATGTGCACATGCTCACAATTCTTTTGTCCTAGTATCCTTTGTAAATCCTCTCTTTGGGCTGACATACTCAACACTGGCTGGGCTGGGCCTACATAATGCAAAGCGAAGCCCATGCCCTTGTTCCTTGGGGAACTGTCCTAGTCTTGATGATCTGTGCTGCAGGTGGGACTCTGGGAAGCAGGGAGCTGATGTGAGGCAGTCCAATGGGGGCAAAGCAAATGCTGCAGTTCTAGGAGGAGAAAGACCATGAGGAGCCTGAGGAGAAGGATGTAGCAGGATTTCCCAGTATACAATGGGAACTGTATATTCCCCTCCTCAAAGAGGGGCCACAGAGAGTTGAATTTGGACTGCCATGGAGATTCACAAGGGGTCCTGTTCAAGGCTGCATGGTTCTTGAGGTCTAGCTACAGACCCCTTTGACATGGCTTGCTTCTGCTCACTTCCCTGTCCCTGACCATAGTGGGACACCTGCAAAATTCGGGTGCCTTAGAGAATGCTTTGAGAAATACAACTTGGAGGTGATAAAACCGAGCAAAGCTGTTAATCACTGTAACCAAGCCATGATTATCACCTATACATGATTGATAGTTTAATTACCTTAAACAAAATGACTTGCCATTTAGTTAATAATTGGCCAAATTAGACAACTTACTGGCTTGGTCCAAGTCCCGCCCCCCCCCTTGAACTGGCTTATTATTCAATTTAAGACTCATGCACACAACAAACTTAACTCTAAGCATCGAACTGAGTTTTGAATCCGTTTGACCTAGTTTTTGTAGACTAATGAAGAACGCTAGCCAGGGAGTCAATCACACCAGAGTTGCATCCTGGCACCCTCACTTTCTAGAGGCGGGACTTTAGGAATGTCACTGGCCCTCTCTATTTACATTTTTGTTTTTTCCTCTGTAGGAGGGGAGCAAAAATGCTTGAGCCTATTACATTGGCTTGTATGGATTAGCTGATATAATGCAGGTGAAAGGTGAACACGGTTGTCATGTAGTGAATTCTTTCTGCGTGTTGCTTACCACCATTGTCATTGCCATCACCATCATCAGAAGGAAGAGGAGGAGTCAGCAGGTGAACCACAAATCTGCCAGTCTCAGGGATGCCGACCGGAAGGAAGCTGGACTCTTTGTGATATCAACAGAAGGAACATACCCCCTAGAGATAAATGAACATCTTGCTGGGGGGCTATATGCTGACCACTGACCCAATGGTGTCCTCAAGCTCACCATACTTGGTTGTTGGGTTTGTTTATGACATGACCTGTAGTTTGTGGAGTGAAGTTGCTGATGGATGACAGTGGGGCACCGGGTCCCTAGTGAGGTATTCACTCAGAGGGATCCAAAGGCCTGCGGCTTCCCTATGCTCCAGACCCACATTCACACCAATGCTCATCCTTGAGACCAAGATGGTTTCAATGTTGGAGTTTGGCTCCGGATATCCAAGTTATTCATTATGCTATTAGCCTCACATGTTGCTCTGATCCTTATTTTGTATCCTCTCTCTTTTTTTAAAAATTGTTTTTATTAACATATAATGTATTATTTGCCCCAGGACTACAGGTCTGTGAATCATTAGGCTTACACATTTCACAGTACTCACCATAGCACATACTCTCCTCGGTGTCCATAAGCCTACCACCATCTTCCTACCTCCACACCCCCCAGCAACCATCAGTTTGTTTCATGAGATTAAGACTCTCTTATGGTTTGTGTCCCTCCCAATCCCATCTTATTTCATTTTTTTTCTTCCCTCCCCCCAAACCCCCCACTCTGCCTCTCAAATTCCTCATATCAGGGAGATCATATGATAATTGTCTTTCTCTGATTGACTTATTTCACTCAGCATAATACCCTCTGGTTCCATCCACGTCGTTGCAAATGGCAAGATTTCGTGTTTTTAATGGCTGCATAGTATTGCATTGTCTATATACACCACATCTTTATCTATTCATCTATTGATGGACATCTACGTTCTTTCCATAGTTTGGCTATTGTAGATATTGCTTCTATAAACATTTGGGTGCACGTGTCCCTTTGGATCACTACATTTGTATCTTTTTAAATTTTTTAAAAATTTTTTATTAACATATAATGTATTATTAGCCCCAGGGTTACAGGTCACTGAATCATCAGGCTTACACACTTCACAAAACTCATCATAGCACATATCCTCGGGTAAATACCCAGTAGTGTGATTGCTGGGTCATAGGGAAGCTCTATTTTCAACTTTTTGAGGAACCTTATGCTGTTTCCCAGAGTGGCTGCACCAGCTTGATTTCCAACAACAGTGTAGGAGGGTTCCCATTTCTCCGCATCCTCTCCAACATCTGTCATTTCCTGACATATTAATTTTAGCCATTCTGACTGGTGTGAGTTTGTATCTCACTGTGGTTTCGATTTCTATTTCCCTTATTTGCAGTCATGATAAGCACTTTTTCATGTGTGTGTTGGCCATCTGGAAGTCTTCTTTGCAGAAATGTCTATTCATGTCTTCTGCCCATTTCTTGATTGTATTATTTGTTCTTTGGGTGTTGAGTTTAATAAATTCTTTATAGATTTGGGATATTAGCCCTTTATCTGATATGTTGTTTGCAAATATCTTCTCCCATTCTGTCAGCTGACTTTTGGTTTTGTTGACTGTTTCCTTTGCTGTGCAAAAGTTTTTGACCTTGATGAATTCCCAATAGTTCATTTTTGCCCTTGCTTCCCTTGATTTTGATTTCTAGGAAGAAGTTTCAGTAGCTGAGGTTGAAGAGGTGCCTGCTTGTGTTCTCCTCAAGGATTTTGAGGGATTCTTGTCTCACATTGAGGTCTTTCATCCATTTTGAGTCTATTTTTGTGTGTGGTGTAAGGACATGGTCCAGTTTCATTCTTCTGCATGTGGCTTTCCAATTTTCCCAACACTATTTGTTGAAGAGACTGTCTTTTTTCCATTGGACATTCTTTCCTGCTTTGTCAAAGATTAGTTGACCATAGAACTGAGTGTCTATTTCTGGGCTCTCTATTCTGTTCCATTGATCTCTGTGTCTGTTTTGTGCCAGTACCTTTTCTGTCTTGATGATTACAGCTTTGTAATAGAGCTTGAAGTCTAGAATTGGGAGGCCACCAACTTTGTTTTCTTTTTCAACATTCCTCTGGCTATTCAGGCTCTCTTCTGATTCCATATACATTTTAGGATTATTTGTTCCATTTCTTTGCAAAAAATTGATGGTAGTTTGATAGGGATTAGATTAAATGTGTATATTGCATTAGGTAGCATAGATATTTTCACAATATTTGTTCTTCCAATCCATGAGCATGGAACGTTTTTCCATTTCTGTGTGTCTTCTACAATTTCTCACATGAGTACTTCATAGGTTTCTGAGTATAGATTCTTTGCCTCATTGGTTAGTTTTATTCCTAGGTATCTAATGGTTTTGGGTGCAGTTGTAAATGTGATCGATTCCTTAATTTCTCTTTCTTCTTTCTTGCTGTTGGTGTATAGAAATGCAACTGATTTCTAGGCACTGATATCTATATCCTGACAATGTACTGAATTCCTGTATGAGTTCTAGTGGTTCTGGCGTGGAGTCTTTTGGGTTTTCCACAGAACATATCATATCATCTGCAAAGAGTGAGTGTTTGACTTCTTCTTTGTCAATTCAGATGTCTTTTCTTTCTTTTTGTGGTCTGATTGCTGAGGCTAGGACTTCTAGTACTATGTTGAATAGTGGTGGTAATGGTGAACATCCCTGTTGTGTTCCTGACCTTAGGGGGAAAGCTCTCAGTTTTTCCCCATTGAGAATGGTATTCACTGTGGGATTTTCATAGATGGCTTTGATGATATTAAGGTATGTATCCTCTATCCCTACACTTTGAAGAGTTTTGATCAAGAAAGGATGCTGTACTTTGTCAAATGCTTTTTCAGCATCTATTGAGAGTATCATATGATTCTTGTTCTTTCTTTTATTAATGTATTGTATCACATTGGTTGGTTTGTGGATGTTGAACCAACCTTGCAGACCAGGAATAAATACCACTGGGTCGTAATGAATAATCGTTTCCATGTACTGTTGGATCCTACTGAGTAGTATTTTGGTAAGAATTTTCACATCCATGTTCATCAATGATATTGGTCTGTAATTCTCCTTTTTGATGGAGTCGTTGCTTTTAGGATCAAGGTAAGGCTGGCCTCATAAAATGATTTTGGAAGATTTCCTTCTATTTCTATTTTTTGAAACAGTTTCAGGAGAATAGTTATTAATTCTTCTTCAGATGTTTGGTAGAATTCCGCTGGGAAGCCATCTGGCCTTGGGCTCTTGTTTGTCAGGAGATTTTGATGATTGTTTCAACATCATGAGTCTGTTTGGGTTTTCTATTTTTTCCTGGTTCAGTTTGGGTAGTTTATACATCTCTAGGAATGCATCCGTTTCTTCCAGATTGTCAAATGTACTGGAATATAGTTGCTCATAATATGTTCTTATACTTGTTTGCATTTCTTTGGTGTTGGTTGTGATCTCTCCTCTTTCATTCATGAGTTTATTGATTTGTGTCCTTTCTCTTTTCTTTTTGGTAAGTCTGGCCAGGAGTTTCTCAGTCTTATTAATTCTTTCAAAGAACCAGCTCCTAGTTTCATTGATTTGTCCTACTGTTCTTTTGGTTTCTATTTCATCGATTTCTGCTCTGATCTTTATGATTTCTCTTCTCCTGCTGGGTTTAGACTTTCTTTGTTGTTCTTCCTCCAGCTCATTTAGGTGTAGGGTTAGGTTGTGTATTTGAGACCTTTCTTGTTTCTTGAGAAAGGCTTTATTACTATATACTTTCCTCTCAGGGCTGCCTTTGCTGTGTCCCAAAGATTTGAGCAGTAGTTTTTCATTTTCCTTTGTTCCCAAGAATTTACTCAATTCTTCTTTAATTTCCTGGTTGACCCATTCATTCTTTAGTAGGATGATCTTTAGTCTCCATGTATTTGAGTTCTTTCCAACATTCCTCTTGTGATTGAGTTCTAGCTTCAGAGCATTGTGGTCTGAAAATATGCAGGGAATGATCCCAGTCTTTTGGTACTGGTTGAGACCTGATTTGTGGCTCGGGATGTGATCTATTCTGGAGAATGTTCCATGTGCACTGGAGAAGAATGTGTATTCTGTTGCTTTGGGATGGAATGTTATGAATATACCTGTGATGTCCATCTGATCCAGTGAGTCATTTAAAGCCTTTATTTCCTTGTTGATTTTTTGCTTGTGTGATCTGTTCATTTCAGGGAAGGGGGTGTTAACTGCCCCTACTATTATTGTATATTATTGTCGATGTGTTTCATTGATTTTGTTATTTATTGGTTTATATAGTTGGCAGCTTCCATGTTAGGGGCATAGATATTTAAAATGTTTACATCTTCTTGTTGGGGAGGAGTCAAGATGGTGGAGAAGTAGCAGGCTAAGACAACATCAGGTAGGAGGAGATCAGCTAGATAGCTTATCAAACCATTGTGAACACCTACAAATCCAACAGGAGATCGAAGAGAAGAAGAGCAATAATTTTAGAAACAGAAAATTGACCACTTTCTGAAAGGTAGGACCGGCAAAGAAGTGAATCCAAAGTGACGGGAAGATAGACCATGCAGGGAGGGGCCAGCTCCTGGCAAGCAGCGGAGCAACGGAGCACAAAATCAGAACTTTTAAATGTCTGCTCCACTGAGGGACATTGCTCCAGAGGCTAAACCAGGGTGAAGCCCACACGGGGTCAGCGTGGCTCCAGGTCCCGCAGGGTCACAAAAGGATCGGGGGTGTATGAGTGTCACAGAGTTCCCAGGTATTAGAGCAGGGAAGCTGGCTACAGAGACAGAGCCGAGGAGTGAGCTCTCAACTCGGGATTACCTTGAACCATAATCCATGCCACAGGCCACTGCTCTGTGAGTGAGGTCCCCACAAGATCCAGGGAGACACCCCCTGGGGAGGCTCAGGAATCTGGGGGGTTCGGATACTCCAGGCAGAGCATTGTGCCAGAGAGAGAGATGCTTGATCACAGGCTGGGTGAGCTCGGAGCATGGCCAGAGGCCAGGGATATAGAAGTGATTGATCACTTTTCTCTGAGGGTGCACTGAGGAGTGGAACCCCAAGCTCTCGGCTCCTCTGGGCCACAGTTTGGGAAGCCGCCATCTTCATTCCCATCCTCCAGAACTCTACAGAAAGCGTTCAGGGAACAAAAGCTCCCGAAAGCAAACTGGAACGGATTACTTAGCCTGGCCCCTGGTAAGAATGGTGCAATTCCGCCTCAGGCAAAGAATCACTACAACAGGCCCCTCTCCCAGAAGATCAACAAGAAATCCAGCCAAGGCCAAGTTCACTTACCAAGGAGAACATCAAAATTCCAGAGGAGGAGAAAGAAAAACATGGAATTCATGGCTTTCTCCCCGTGATTCTTTAGTCTTGCAGTTAATTAATTTTTTTTTATTTTATTTTTTCTTTCATCTGCTAATTTTTTTTAACTTTTACCCTTTCCTCTTTTAAATCTTTTTAACTAGTTTATCTTAATGATACCTCATTTTTTAAAAAATAATCTTTTTTGAATCTTCATTATTATAGTCATATTTTATCCTTCATTGTATCTAACTTTATTTTTTGTATACACATAAGGTTTTTTCTTCTAAAAAACTTGGGGTACGACTTCTTCTAATAGATCAAAATATACCCTAAATCTAGCTCCAGGCTTGTTCTAGTCTCCAGTCCAAGCAAATTCTCTCTACTTTCTTTTTCTTTATTCTCCCAACGAACTTACTTTAGCAACTACTTTTTTAGAAATTAAAATTATTTTTTCATCTTTATAGGCATATTCCATCCCTTCATTGTGTTTAACCTTATATATGTTTTTCATTCTTTAAAATTTTGGGAGGTATTTCTTCTAAGAGACCAAAATCCTCCCAAAATTAAGTGGGTGACCCTGTTCTAGTCACCAGTGTTTTATTTTTTTTTTTCGTTTTTATATTTTTTCTGTATTTGTTTTCTTTTCTAATTTTTTTTCTGAACTTCTTTTTATCCCCTTTCTCTTCCCCATGATTTGGGGTCTCTTCTTATTTGGTTAAAATTTTTACATTTTCTTGTTGGAGACACCCTTTAAGTATGATATTGTGTCCTTCCTCATCTCTCATTAGAGTCGTTGGCCTAAAATCTAATTTATCTGATATAAGGATTGCCACCCCAGCTTTCTTTTGATGCCCATTAGCATAGTAAATTTTTTCCCACCCATTCACTTTAAATCTGGAGGTATCTTTGGGTCTAAAATAAGTTTCTGTAGATAGCATATTGATGGGACTTGCTTTTTTATCCATTCTGATACCGTGTGTCTTTTAATTGGGGCATTTAGCCCATTTACATTCAGGGGAACTATTGAAAGATATGTATTGAGTGCCATTGTATTGCCTGTAAGGTGACTGTTACTGTACATTGTCTCTGTTCCTTTCTGATCTACGACTTTTAGGCTCTCTCTTTGCCTAGAGGACCCCTTTCAGTATTTCCTGTAGGACTGGTTTGGTGTTTGCAAATTCTTTTAGCTTTTATTTGTCGTGGAAGCTTTTTATCTCTCCTTCTATTTTCAATGGTAGCCTAGCTGGATATAGTATTCTTGGCTGCATATTTTTCTCCTTTGGTGCTCTGAATATATTATTCCAGTTCTTTCTGATCTACCAGGTCTCTGTGGATAAGTCTGCTGCCATCTAATATCTCTAGCATTGTATGTTACAGATTTCTTGTCCCAAGCTGCTTTCAGGATTTTCCCTTTGTCACTAACACTTGTAGGTTTTACTATTAGGTGATGGGGTGTGGACCTATTTTTATTGATTTTGAGGGGAGTTCTCTGTGCCTCCTGGATTTTGGTGCCGTTCCCTTTGCCATATTAGGGAAATTCTGTACTATAATTTGTTCTAGTATATCTTCTACCCCCCTCTTTCTTTCATCTTCTTCTTGGATCCCAATTATTCTAATAATGTTTTTGTCTTATGGTATCACTTATCTCTTGAATTCTCCCTTCACGGTCCAGTAGTTGTTTGTCTCTCTTTTGCCCAGCTTCTGCATTCTCTATCATTTGGTCTTCTATATCACTAATTCTCTCTTGCCTCATTTTTCCTAGCAGTAGGAGCCTACTTTTTTTTTTCAAGATTTTATTTATTTATTTGACAGACAGAGTTCACAAGTAGGCAGAGAGGCAGGCAGAGAGAGAGGAAGGGAAGCAGGCTCCCTGCTGAGCAGAGAGCCCGATGCGGGGCTCGATCCCAGGACCCTGAGATCATGACCTGAGCCAAAGGCAGAGGTTTTAACCCACTGAGCAACCCAGGATCCCCAGGAGCCTACATAGTTTATTGCACCTCATTAGTAGCTTTTTAAAATTTCAACTTAATTAGATTTTAGTTCTTTCATTTCTCCAGAAAGGAATTTTATTTCTCCAGAAAGAGGCTCTCTAATATCTTCCCTGCCTTTTTCGAGCCCTGCTAGCACCTTGGTAATCATCATTCTGAACTCTAGTTCTGACATATTACCAATGTCCACATTGATTAGGTCCCTAGCCATTGGTTCTGGCTTTTGTTCTTTTGTGTGTGTGTGTGTGTGTTTTGACTTTTTCTGCATTGTCACTTTATCCAGATAAGAATATAGGAACAAGAGAATAAAATACTAACTGGGTAGGAAAGACCCCAGAAAAATATATATACTAACCAACTCAGAAGAGACCCAAAATCAGGGAGAGAATAAGGGGTTGGAGGGATATATATATATATTTTAATTAGACTGGTGAATAGAACAGAGCCACCCACTTGATTTTGGGTGTATTCTTGTCTGTTAGAAGAAACTACCTCCCAAAGTTTTAAAGAAAGAAAACTTATATATATATATACAAAAATAAGGGTAAACGTGATGAAGGGAAGGAATATGACTGTAAAGATGAAAATTTTAAAAAGATTTTTAAAAAGGAATTGATAAGATAAAGTGGTTGGAAAAAGAAAAAAAATGAGGAGAGAATGCAACCAGGCTGAAGTCTAGAATAAAGCCATGTGCTATATTTAAGGTATATTTTGATCTATTAGATGGAATTGTATCCCAATTAAAAAAAAAACCTATATGTATAAAAAATAAGTTTAAATACCATGGAGGGACAAAATATGACTATAAAAATGAAAAATTTATAAAGATATTTTAAAGAAAAGTTATTGTTAAGATAAAACAGCTTTAAAACATTAAAAGAGGACAGAGGAAAAGTTTAAAAAAATAGAATAAGAAAAAATGGAATTAAAATAATTTAACTTTGCAATACTAAAGGATCATGTGAAAAAAAAAAGCCATGAATTCTATGTGTTGCTTTCCCTAGCTCTGGAGTTTTGAAGTTCTCATTGAAGGGTGAACTCAGTCTTGGCTAGATGTTCTTGCTGATCTTCTGGGAGAGGGGCCTGTTACTGTGATTATCAATTGTCTTTCCCCGAGGTGGAATTGCACCACCCTTGCTAGGGGCCAGGCTAAATAATCTGCTCAGGTTCCCTCTCTGTAGCTTTTGTTCCCTGAATGCTTTCCGCAGAGCTCTGGAGGACAGAAATGAAGATGGTGGCCTCCCAATCTCTGGCCCTGGAGGAGCTGAGAGCTTAGGATCCCACTCCTCAGTGCACCCTCAAAGAAAAGCAGTCTCCCTGGCCTCCAGCCACAGTCCAAGCTCACCCAGCCTGTGACTGAGTATTTACGTCTCTGGCTCATAGCCCCGTTTGGAGTCTCCAAACCCAGAATAGTCCTGCCACACACTCCCATGCCCCTCTTCCCAGAGGAGGAAGGTGAGTCTCCCTGGATCTGCCACTTGTGGTGTCCCTGCTCAAAGAGCAGTGGCCTAACTGTGCTGTGGATCACGGTTCAAGATAACCCTGAGCTGAGAGCTCAGTCCTTGAGCTCTGTCTCTGTAGCCAGCTTCACTGCTCTGATACTTGTTAGACACAAAGACATCCATGGTCTTTCTGTGACCCCGTGGATCCTGAGACCACACTGTCCCCACAAGGGCTCCATCCCTGCTTAGCCTCTGGAGTGACATCCCTCAGTGGAGCAGACTTCTAAAAGTTCTGATTAGTGCTCCACTGCTTCACCGCTTGCCGGGAGCCAAAACCTCCCCCCAGCCTCTCTTCCTGTCACTTCAGATTCACTTGTCCCCAAGTCCTACCTTCCAGAAAGTGGTCGATTTTCTGTTCATAGAATTGCTGCTCTTCTCTTCTGTCTCCTGTTGAGTTTGTAGGTGTTCAGAATGGTTTGATAGCTGTCTAGCTGAACTCCTGGGACCTAATCATATTTTAGCCTGCTACTCCCCCGCCATCTTGCTCTCCAGCCTTCTGTATCCCTTCTTAAGACAGAGTAAACCTCATGCCCAGTGAGCCCACCACTTGTCTTGTGAATTTCAGTGACAAGCTGAACCTGAAAGCCACTCCAGTGGCTTCAAATTATTTGGACTTGGTTTGGCATTGACATTTATTCTTTGGGTAACTTTAGGCAAGAAACTGAACCTCACTGAGCCTCAGATTCCTTTCCTGAAGAATGGAGATGAAATCACACACTTCATGGAGTTGTGACTCATTAAATGAGATAATACATGCCAAGTGCCTAGAACAGTGCCTGGCCCCAAACTGAATGATGATTAGGTAAAATGCCCAGTATAATGCCCTATGCTGGGTCTAGGCAAGGGGAATTTCTATAGACTTCTCTCCTGCCCATCAGGGAATATTCCCACTGGAGCATTCTCTAAACTAAATGCCCACGTAGTTAAAAAGTTGGCCCTTGTCCCATATTTAGCTCTCTCTAGACTCTCACTCGGGTGTCTTAATTTGCAAGCAGAGCACATCATGAGGCCTGAGAATGTCTAATTTGGGTCTAATTCCCTTCCCTATTTTTCAGCAAAATGTCATAAATACTGTCATGATTTATGGTTAAATGTAGAACACATGTTAGAGAGTTGAAGAGACCAAATCTGGATGGGTATGATGATGTCATGTGGTGATATCTAGGCTGAGTGTGGAGCCTCTCCTTTGTGTGGTGGGGGGCCATGGGAGTGTAGTCATGGGGAAAATCTGAGCTCTTCCTTTGTATCAAAAAAACTCCTGCTAAATCCTCACCATGACCCTCTGAGTTTAGAATCTGTGTGCCAGATGGATTGAGGGACAGAACGATTGCGTGTATTGAGACTTGATACAGGTCAATTCAGGGAGCACAATGAAGATGGAATTGACAAGCCTCAAGCACTAATTTGTCATATTTGTCAATGTTACTGGTCAACCAAACGCCTCCTTAGTTCAGTAAAATGTTCAGCCAAATCAATCTAATCCCTTAAGTCCCAACAGCCAAAGTAGTCAGGTTGGTACAGGAAGAGACCTATCAGGTTTAAAGGGGATGGCATGAGTCCTTTGTAGCTTGGTGGTGATGTCCCCAGAGAGGACATGCTAAGAGTCACCTGTGGCTGGAACTTTGCCCAGTGTAATGCATGAAGTAGCTGACTTGCGGCACTTTTCTCCTAGCTAACGGCTGTGCTCTCCTGACTCCATCCAGTTCTCCCTTGCTTTTCCGTGAAAACCTCCTCTGGGTATTAAGGAGGGCACGTATTGCATGGAGCACTGGATGTGGTGCAAAAACAATGAATTCTCTTATGCTGAAAAAGAAATTTAAAAAAAAAACCCTCCCCTCCTCCGGGACCATTCTGAGACCTCTGGTTGGCTATTGGCTGTTATTTCTTAATCATGATTCCATCTGTATGTGCCACCACCATTCTCCCACTTGAGTTAGAAACCAGTATCATCTGCGCAGCCTTCCCATTCTCCTCCAGTCAGTCACCAAGATTGCCAGAATGAAATCTCCCAAGACTTCCCACATTCCTGCTGTCCCAGCAGGCCACCGCCACCCAAAGTGCTGCTGAGTTCACACAACATCTCCACACAACTCTTGCCTGGTGTCCCTGTCCCAGTCTTGCCTCTCCATCCTGTTCTATCCATGCTGCAGCCAGAGGCTCTTTTGAAGACTCAAAGCTGATAACGCTGTTCTCTAGCTTCCAGACCAAACCCCTACATTCTGGCATTCAGAGCTTGTTGCAACCTGGCCTCTCCCCTAGCAACCCGTTCTTTTGGCTGCTGGTCCTTCGTTGCCCCAGCCATGCCACACCTCCATCCGAAGGCTTTTCTGGGGAATGGAATCCTTAGCATGACACCATAAAGCCCTAGTACATGCCCCATTTCTCCTGCCTCCCATTCCCTCGTGCAGGCCCCATCAACACGTGGGGCTGGGACAAGAGGGCCCTATTTCCCTGGGAGGTACCTCGAGGGCCATATCTGCAGTTCCCACCGAGATTGATGAATTTTGCAATGATGAGGTTTCTGGGGGCATCTATTGACATATAAATCAAAATCCAATTTATGTGAAGGAAAATCCCAGCTGGTTTACATGGCAGAATTATGAAACAGTTTCCACCTGTGCGCAGCCTCTCATATGATGTAAAATGATTTTACCCTCCACAAAAGGAAACTCAGCTCGGAACTTCTTCTGGGATTTTCCTCAGGCGACCCTCGCACTGGGTTCAGTTTGAACACTTCCAGTAGATATGGCATTCTGAGGTTGCCAACTTATGACCCTAGTCTAACTGAGGAGGGGAAGGGAAGTGCAATGTATTGAGTGCCTGCTGTGTACCAAGCACATCCCTACAATAAACTACTTTAAGCCTCCCGATGGTCATCAGGGCACTTGACATCATATTGATGGCCTTACTCTCCACCTTGATTCTGTCTTTCTATTCCCTTCCTGAGAGAGTCTGTCTATTATGTATTCTGTATAATAAATTACCATGCACTTAGCACCTCACAGCAACTCACATTTATTTCCTCACCTTTTCTCTGGGTCAGAAGTCTGGATGTAGCTTAACTGAGTCCTTCACTCAGGGTGTTACAAGGTTGCAGTTACAGTGTTGGCCAGAGCTGTGGTCTCATCTGGGGCACAACCAGGGAAGGATCTGCTTCTGAGCTCAGTTGATTGTTGACAGTGGCCCTTCACTCGTAGGTTGTAGGAACAAGGACCTCAGTTTCTAGTTGTCTTTTGGCTAGAGACCACCTTCACTTCCTTGACACATGGGCTTCCCAAACACAGCCACTTACTTCTTCCAAGCTAGCAAAAGAGAGTCTTAAGCAAGAAAGATGTTACAGTCTTATGTAGCTTACATAAGTGACCATTCGGTTATCTTTTTTTTTTTTAAGGTTTTATTTACTTGTTTGTCAGAGACAGAAAGCACAAGCAGGGGGAGAGGCAGACAGAAGAAGAAGCAGTCTCCCCACGGAGCAAGAAGCCAATGCAAAACTCAATCCCAGGACACTGGAATCATGACTTGAAGTGAAGGCAAATGCTTAACCGACTGAGCCACCCAGGCATCCCCATCCTGCTACCTTCATGGCAGTGATTCACTAGAAGTGAGACACGGGTCCTGCCCACACTTAAGGAAAGGGGGCCACACAAAGCATGAGTATCAGGAGATGGAGTTCCTGGGGCCACCTCAAAGCTTCTCTGATCCTGAAGGGTTAAGATGCTCAAGATCATTCAGCTAGTTGTTTGTGGAGTTGGGATCTTACTTCAGAGGCCACAATCTTGCTATCATGCTGTCCCATCAGCTGACTCCACAGTCTGTGAAATCCAAAGCATAGCTTTTTCCTGGAAGATTTATCTTAATGGTTGAATCTGGGTCATTTGCTCATCTCTGGAGCTGCTGTGGGTTATTAGTACCCGAATCATTAAAACTGGAATAGAAGGAAACAATTCTTCAAAGGTCAACTGAGGTACTAGTATCTGAAATGTGGAGGTGATCTTACTGTGTCCACTACCACTGTGTCCACTCAGAGAACACGTTTTCTCAGATGGAGCCCAAGTGATCCACTGTGGCCTTTGGAAGAAACTCATGTGGTTGCTCAGGGGTAAATGTCACCTCAGGTCTCTGTGTGGTCACCTTTTATGAAGAGGGCTTCACCATCTGCCTTACTGAATAGACTATTGTGGTGTGCCTTTATTTTTCCACCATCACTCACAGCCTCCAATTTGATATTTGGAGCTCTTCCAGTTCTTCAGTTCTGAACCAAACTTGTATTAACTCTTACATGGCTGTCATATGCAGTTGTATGGGTCGTGCACTGCATAAGGGATATCTGGTTAAGAGGGTGAGCGGATATATATAAAGTCCACATACTGAGCTCTCTTTTCCAAGGGCAGTGAACACAGTCATTATCCCTTCCCCTTTCAGTAACAATGGTTTAGTATTATTTTGTTTAAGGAGCCACCATCTGTTAGCCTTTACACCACTCATTAAAGCCAGGGAAGGTTTGTTTCTGACTGAAGGAAGAGGCACCTTTTTCCAATTCACACACAGAGACCCATTTAGGCTTGCAGTAGCCTTGATGACTACTTTCAGGATAGAGAACCTTCTTCTTGACTGGGGTCATAACTTAATCTGCCCAAGCTGACTTTGACACCAACCAGCTCACACTGTTGTTGTTTTTTAAAAGATTTTATTTATTTGTTTATTATTTATTTGCGAGTGTATGTGTGTATGTAAGCATGGGGATGGGCAGAGGGAAAGAGAGAATTCTAAGTGGGCTCCATGCTGAGCATAGAGTGGGACTTGGGGCTCAATCCCACCACCCCAAGATCATGACCTGAGCTTAAATCAAGAGTTGGATGCTCAACAAACTGAGCTACCCAGTCAACCCCCTCACAGTTTTTAAAAACCAACTGTGATGGCTGCCCAGTTATGGTGGAAATTCCACTTTCAGCTCGCTGCCCCTAAACTCCCAAGTCCATATGTGGCATCATTTGCTAAAGAATGAACAGCTTTGGCTGTCATGTGCCTTTAAATAAACCTTAAAATCGACAGCCAGGGCTGGGCTCAGTGCTGATTTTCAGTCATAAAGGCTGTGCTAGGGGAGTGAGTATTGAAAACCCACATTAAAAAATATGCAATCGGTTCTGATCGGCCGCGTCCGAGCAGGGGTGCAGCCCGGCGGCGTCGTGGAGCGGAAAGAACACCCGAAGGGCTCCCCTGACGTTGACAGTTCACAGTTTAAGACCCAGCTAGAATTTGTATGTGAAGCATTCCCAGAGGCTTCAACCAACTCAGCATCAGCTACTTCTCTGTGACTGGGTCCTGATTAAGGTCTTCCCAAGAAAGACTTCATTGGATCCACATTCAAGAGGACTCTACCAGGTTTTCCTGACCCCCCTACATCGCTGTAAAGTGCCAAGGCCTTAAGACTTGGGTACGTGTATTACAACGGCAAGTGCCAGCGCCCACAAAAGACCCATTGGACCTGTCAGCTGCTCTGTTTCACCAAGCAGATATAATAACTTACCAGCAAAGCAGAGTAAGCCAAGTGCCTCTGCATGACACCACCAGCTGATAACACACAAGAAAAAATAACCAATTTAGACTAGAGCCCTGTCTTTTCTCGAGAAACTGGGATTTGAAGGAGCTATTCTGAATCTGTGCAGCTAGTGAGTGACTGATCACACTGTAGACGGATCGGCCCGTGAGTTCAGAGACTGAGTTGCAGTTGAGTGAAAAATAGACAACGAAATCTTGAAGAATTGCACGGAGGTGCAAGCCAAATTTAACTCCGGTCGCCAAGTATCGTTGGTTGGACTGAGAAATTGCTCAACCAGACCTGTACTAGGACTGGTTATTTGGGTATCTCTCTTTGTCATTGTTGCCTTTTACTGTTACGTTGGTTTCTGTGTTACCTCTCTAGGCCCAGATGTTCTCAGATAATTCACATTGCCCGGACTGTGGACAACAGTGGTTCCCTAGTTTAGAACTAGGCCACTGGTTGTACCAAACTGAACTTGTTGAAAATGAATGTTACCAGGTGTTCTTAGACCGCATTAACAGAGCTGATTATTGCCCTGAATGTTACCCTGATAATCCTGCTAATAGAAGCCTTGTTCTGCCTTGGTCTTTCCCACTTGAGTGGGCTCCCCAAAATCTTACCAGATGGACCTTTGAAAAAGCTTGCCACCCGTTTCTTCTGGGTCCTCCACTGGTTAGAAAAAGGATACATGACTTTAGAGTAGCTGGCTTTAACCCTGCTTTGCAGTTAATCTTGACCAGAACGGACAAAACCTTGAACAAAAAACTTGGCCAAAACAAGTAACTTCTTAAGCAG
This sequence comes from Mustela nivalis, assembly GCF_964662115.1. Classification (NCBI taxonomy): domain Eukaryota; kingdom Metazoa; phylum Chordata; class Mammalia; order Carnivora; family Mustelidae; genus Mustela; species Mustela nivalis. The sequence continues at coordinate 1,733,263 of NC_139033.1, read as the reverse complement.
TCAAAATCATGGAGACTCTAGAGTTTGTACTAGTAGCCCAAGGAAGAATGGGAAGATGTCTCCTTTCTAAGTCTGATCTAAACTGTCACTACCTTGGGGAACTGCTTAAATTGTTGGATCTATTCTCATTGTCTACACATACTTTGTTCAGCATGAATTTAATCAGTATTCCAGTTGGGCTGTTCATCTAGAACCAGTCTAATCTATGTTCCCCATGTTTTGGAATTAGCTTCCCCATCCTAAAAAGCTCCACAGCCTTACTATGGATATATGACAGGATAGTCTTGGAGGAGAGGCCCTGTACTGTGTGTACCATAATGATACTTTTAGTGGTAACTTTTGTGGGAAAGCAACTTTGAAGCTGGATTATAGAGGATTCCAGTAAAACAGCTAGATACTTTGATTAGAAACTGCATTGTTCTAAATTCCACCTCTTGTACATTAACCAGTGGTAATACCTACATAAGATACACAAAAACATGCAGAAATGCCACTGTCTTTACTTACTTGACACCACATAAGCAAAGGCTGTCCTGTTTTAGTGGTGAGTAAACTTAGAATGTACTCCCCTGGAAATGGAAAAGTATTTGTGCTATGAGATAAGTGGCAAGGGGTTATCAAGCTTGACTCCACAGACAAGAGGAACAGTCTAAAGGAAGCGTCTTTCTGAGAACTAAGAATGTCTTGCTGGACATTGACCACATGCTGGCCTTCACTTGATGAGAATCATGGAACTTAGAGTACAGGAGAAAACTTAGAATTTCTGTTGAAAACATCTCAGAGGCCACTGAACAATTTTAAAATTCCGCCCAAGATCCTAGATAACCCGTTGCTTGTGTAGCAGCTCAACAATGTTCTAAGGTCCCAGGCTCGCTCTGTTCTTCGCCACTGGGATCCTTATCATGGTGGCTTTTTTGTCCTTATAGTTGTTTCCTGGGTGAGCCTAAGTGTGGCTGTTGCTATTCAGACATTTCATTTCCAAAGGCTGGAAGTAGGAAGCAAAAGCTTTTGCCTTTCAAGTCTGTGTCTTTTATTTGGGAAAAAAATCTTAAAAGTCCCTCACAGATTTCTCCTTATGTGTCATTAGAAAGTACTGGTTCATAAGCCGGGGGAACCTGGCAAAGGGGAATGGGGTTAGCAGTGCTTGGGTGGGTAGGGCACATAGTCTCCCCTAATAAAACCATGGCCCTTTTAGGAAGGGAGAAGGGAGGAATGAATGGCTGTTGGTATGCAACAAATCATGCCTGCCACATGTTGTGAAACCCAAAGTTATTTGTTCATCTGTATAAAGGATGTATCCCAGAGATCTACCCTGTATCTGCCTTATGTCTGTTGCAATGGACGTTCTCTCCTGTTACTGCGGAATAAACTGTGTGGACTGCTAAAAAAAAAAAAATATGCAATCAACATCAGCTGTGGTGCAATTAAACTCAACTGATCACAGGTGTTCATACAGATTCCACGCATATACGCTTCCTTTAAAATGTGGAGTTTGGAAAACACAACAAGATGAGGTCTGTGGACCATTCATACCAGAATCTCCTGAAATCCTTCCTAAAAAGGTAGACTCTCTATCCTCCCCCTAGACCCATGAATCCAAACATCTGGAGAATAGGAACCCAAGAATCTGACTTCAAGCAAGCACTCAAGGCTGTTTCAAATACAGTGCCACTGAAGACCACTCCTAGGCTGGACAGGCAGCATTCTAAGGGCTCCTGGAAACTGTGAGGTGCTCCTCTGGTAAAGTATCTATCTATCTATCTATACCTATATCTATATCTATATATATATGCACTTTTTTTGTTTAAACAAAGTCAACAAAGTCCAGGTGATTCTCATGTGCAACTGCATGTGACCCATGACGAATGTGGAGGTGGGCTTCAATCTGTTCCGATCACAAGCCATTCTACCAAATGAGCTTCTCCAGGGCCAATACCATGTTGGATTCATGTTGTTCCTCTGATGTTCACTAAATGTTGAGTCCAAAGATGAATCAGTGGCTTAAGTAATGAAATGGCAGTCAGTGCTAGATCAAAGATGTGTACAAACTCTCCATCATGTCTCCCTGGACAGATGGCCTCTCATCCTCTTCCCATTTAGTCCAGAGAGTCCTGTTATAGCTTGACTCATAAAATATGGGGGCAGGGGGACGCTGTGTGGTTTCTGAGACCAGGTCATGAGAAGCTCATAGGTTCTGTCTCACTCTCTTGGCATGTTTACTCTTAGACAAATACACCTGTGCTCCCAGCTGACTTCCGGCATGTTCTCCAGCTACCTTGGATGGTCCAGCTTACCTGAGCCTACCCATGAGTGCAGCCTTCCCAGCTCCCAGCCCCGACCGGCTGACACCACATGAAGCAGAGGAACTGCCCAGGTAACCCATAGAATAGTGAGAGATAATATAGTGTTTTAAGCCACTATATTTGGGAGTGATTATTTTGCATCACTAGACCACAAACAGACCACCAGGATGTCGGTACTCTGAAATCTTTAGATTGTGAGGGAGTTTCTTGAAGTCATTGGTTGAGAGCTGCCCTCAGAGGGAGATGAGGAGGTATTTATTGCCTGGTACTTCCTGTCCTGCAATGAGACAGAGCAGGCTCCATGGGCAGAGGGGACACCTGACACAAAGAACCCGATCAGCATGTGGTTGGAAATCAGCTGGCCAGCTAGGCACACAGAATTGGCAGGTGGTGATGGAGTCAGGGCTGCAGGGGGCACCCCAGTATCTACTCTTCTGTCTCAGAAAACAGCTACTCAATTCTGGATAATTGCAGTCACAGAAGAATATGGCTATGCAGTTATTAGTTTTTATGGCTTCCCAAGGAAAACCAGAAGGCTGGAATTGTAGGAACCCACTGAGGCTCCTAGGAACCCCACGACATGGAATTGTAGGAAAGCCAGCTGGAAATGTTGAATTTCAGGATTTTTTAAAGTTGGCAAGTAACGCAGATTTAAAAAATAAATTCTGGGGGCACCTGGGTGGCTCATTTGGTTAAGTGTCTGCCTTCAGTTCAGGTCATGGGATTTGGGATGGAGTCCCAAATCAGGCTCCTTGCACAGCGGGGAGTCTGCTTCTCCATTTACTCCTCCCCTGCTCATGCTCTCTTGCTCTCCCTCAAATAAATAAATAAAACTAAAAAAAAAAAAATTCTGTGATGCCAAATCATGCAGGCCAAGCAAAAACATGTGTGTAGGCAGATATTGTCTTGATCAGCACAAGACAGAGCAGAGAGGTCACTGAGCTCCATGTAATGTTTCTTAGAATGAGAAGATGTGGCAAGACAGCAGGAGGTGGGTCATGAACTTGACCTTAAGTGACAGATTTACATGGGGGTGGCTTTCAGGAAAGGGAAGCCACACAGGTGAAGGCCAGAAAGCTGACAGTTTGTAGGATGCTGGGGAAGTGACTAGTTTTATAGTAAAGCCAAGTTAATATGAGGGAAAATAACACTAATCTTCCAATAGAAACAAATAGAGAATGATGCTAGTTGGCCCCATTAAATGCATATATAATTTTCACTTCTTCACTCTTGGTAACAAATGTGCCCTGAAGATTCTTATCTCAGGAAGAAGGTGGAAGAAAAACCAAACAAACAAACCCTGTGTTTATTGACCAGGATCCTGTTGACTCTTAAATGCACTAGGCATGGAGATGAAAGAACTAGCCCCCTGTCTCACAGAACTCATGGTTCTCCTGCTGGGGATGAAGGGAGAGATAAAAAGGGCATTGACACCTCAGTGAGATCCTAGAAATACACAGGAAGCTGAAGGGCCTCAAAGGAGATGCTCTCCATCCTGCCCGGCCTGGGGATTAGGGAAGGAAACTGAAATCTCAAGTAAGTCCTGGAAAGAAGAAAGGAAACCACTGGAAAATGGAGCAGGAAACAGGAAGGCCATCTCCGCTCAAAAATATCCCAGGCCTGGAAAACTACAAATAGTTCAGCATTGCAGGAAAAGCATGTGTTTTGGTGACAAAACAGGGAGAAAAGTGAGGGAGGAAAGCCAGCAGGAGCACACACAAAGAAAGGCTGTTGGGGTGATGGGGAGCCATTGAAGCCTAGAAGGGGAAGGTGATCAGAGTGGCAGTTTGTAAAGATCACACTTGCTGCTCGGCAGAGAATGAGTTGAAGGTCATAAGATTAACTAAGAGACTAATTTAAGAGGCTGCTATGGCCACTTGAGTCTAAATGAAGATGGTGGCAAGATGGAAATAGATTGAGATATATTTAAGAGACATTGGCAACAGGACATGGAGGCTTAGTGGAGAAGAGAACATGAGATGTCAGGACTGACTCCAGGTTTAGGAACAAGGTGGATGGTGGAGCCATCTTGTGGGGCTGGGAGTGTGTAGGGTAGAGATGTTTAACTATTCGTTGGCTCTTCTTAACCAGGCAACACACCTCTTTAGATTAAATTCAAGAAGCTCAGTTGGTCTTGCCGGCCATTCTTACCAAAGTTTGAATCAGGGTAATAATTGTTCCAGAAAAGCAAGTTGCATACATTCTCCTGAAAGCATCCTCTAAAGGCGCCTAATTTTCTGCATAGTCTTCACATTCAACCCAGCAAGATTCATTCATTACCACCTTACCTGTGTCTCTTGTGGTGCCCATTTGGTTCCTTCCCTTATAGGACTTACATTCTACCTCAGAGCTCTAGTATCTTCTAAAGTGCTAAATCCTCATGGGGTGCCTAGGAGCCTCAGTGGGTTAAGCCTCTGTCTTCAGCTCAGGTCATGATCCCAGGGGCCTGTCTGTCAAATAAATAAATAAAAATCTTTTAAAATAAATAAACAAATAAGTCCCCCTGTCCTCTACCAGTGCTTGAACAAGATCAGGAGTGTATCCATTAGCTATTGCTGTATTTTAAAAAATATCTTCAAAACCCAGCAGCCTAAAATTGAAACCATTTATTTAGCTTGAAATTCTGCCACTGGCAACTTGGGCTTAGCTCAGCTGGGTGGTCTTTCTCATCTCAGCTAAACACATTCTTACATCTGTGTTCAGACACACGTTAGGTAGACAGCTTTACTGACCCTGGCTGGCTGCAAACTTGAGGCCTCAACAGGGATTATTACTCTGAACTGAGTCTGACTCCCATGGTTATAGCCCGTGCTGTTGATGGGACGGCCAGGAATGTTCTCCAGGGACAATGGAAGTGGGTACATTTTCTTGAGGCTCAGGTTTGGAATTGGCAGAATAGCACTTCTGCTGGTGTTCTATTGGCCAAAGCAAGTCACAGGGTCCAGGCAAGTACTGCAAGTGGAGGATAGGTCCCGCCCCTTGGTGGGAGCTGTCACAGAGTCTCATTGCAAAGGGCCTGGGCAGGGTTGAGAAGAAGATTTGAGGCAATTTGGTAACCTACTCCAAGGGCTCAAGAACTTCTAATTCTTCTGGAGTGTAAAAGTAACCACAAAAGAGAGCTCTAATCAGCAGATGATAGCAATAGTCACATTTCTTATCTCTCCCACCCAAACAGGAGACTTATGGAGACCAGCCCTTTTCTAAGAGGGGATTCACTCTTCCCCTTCTGGCTGCTTGGGTCAGTCCACTTTTTTCCATTTTAATTTTCTGATTATTCCCATTCTTTTCTTTTCATCCCCCAGGACAACAGCCTGGGATCCTCTGCACAGATGTCACAGAGATGAAATGTCAGCAGAGTTCACTGTGACTCTGGAGCCAAGCGCTCCCCTCCTCACTGTCCACCTCCTCCTCACGGTTGCCTTTGGCAGAGCTGGTCTGCACTATTAATAAACCTTCTCCTCAGCATTTTCCCTCGAGGAAATAGTATCAGATAGTCTTCCTCTATCTCCCCAGCCCTATTCCTGCCTGGCTGGGGAGAAGGTCTCCTGACATGAAGATAAGAAATCCCAGACACTGCTGCCATGTAGGGGAAACTCGAGGTTCCATTTTCCTTGTGAAAGGTCAAATTGCTTCTTTTTGCAGTGCTGGGAAAGAAAAGAGCCAACATAATGTGCTTTCTAAATGCCAGTGATCTTGACGTCCCTGATAAGGAGAAGTCAGTGAAGGAAGAGAATGGCTCAGGAGGAGAGCTGACTTCTAAGTGCCAGTGGGAGATGTGAAGCATTTTTAATCACTCATGTTAAAGGCTGTGTTTAATTCAATCCTGGGTTAGGGTAATGCAATTATTGAGGCTTAAGGAAAGTTCCTGCCTTGTTGCATTGAATAGAAGGAATAGTAATAGTTTCCCTCAAGAGGCTTGGGAGCCAAAACAGGCCAGTTACAAACTAACCTTACTACCCTTTTCATTAATTACTCTTTCATTCTTTCTTTGCATATGTCTTGAGTAGCCACTATGTGCCAGAACTGTGCTGAGCATAAGGGATACAGGATAGGTCAACAGCTTTCTGCTCTTAAGGAATGCATGTCTTAGTTAGAGACCATGACAGATCCCCTGATGACAGCTACAAAGAGTGATGGGTGCTACCTCAAGATGTGCAGGGTGTTACAGAAGTATGTCCTTGGAAGGATCTAAGGGTCATCATTCCCTGAAATTTCTCCCTTAAGCAGTAGAGGCTCCGGGAAGTTGCAAGTCAGGCCTGGCATATTCACCACTATATCCTTAGTGCTTGGCCCTTAGCAGGGTTCATTCCTCTTTGTTGGTCAACTTAGCAGTGTGAATCCAACCCTCTTTCCCCATGGGGCCATCAGTCCTTCCCCAGACAGTGCATGGATTCTTAGACCTGCATGCCTTGGCAAATACCTTCTGGAATCTTATTCTCATCCTAAAGCACCTGGAAAACCCCTCTGTACCTTTCAAGACCCAGACCAAATGCCTTCTCTTCTGCAAAGTTGTTGTTGTTGTTGTTGTTGTTGTTGTTGTTGTTTTTAATCTACTGAATAAGACCTAGCCTCTCTACATCATGACTCCAAACACCTTGTTTATATGTCATTTGGTCCTTATCTCAAAGGACTATTTTATTGTACTCATTTGTCTTTTATATGTTTCCGTTTCCTTCACCGGGTCAGGGGCTTCTCTGGAGCTGGGTGTGGATGTTAAAACCCTTTCTATCTTCTGTGAGCAGCACACAAAAGCAGATCAACAAATTTCCACTGTCTGGATAAGAGACTGTGTGTTATCATTGGGGCCACAGTTCCGTGGACACCATCAAGATAGTTGTATTTTCTATTTCATGGGGATGACAGGTTAGATTATGAGATGCAATGAAGACTGAGAGGAAGGGCATCATTCTCTTCTCCTCTCTTCTGTGGGGACAGCATCACCTTTCTCAACTAACCTTAGGGAGACAGGGCAGGCCAGGGTACATGCCTTGGTGCCATGGCCCACATCCAGGAACATTTAAAGTATTGCTCTCTGAAGACAATGGGGATCCTGGACCCAAACACACCAGATCTGCTTTATGGGTATAGTTCTCACAATGCCATTAGAAAAACCTATGAACCCTACAAAACCCTTCAAAATATTTCCAGAATCCTACCACTTCATACCACCTCTGCTGATACTACCCTGTTCCACCTCTTCTTGCCTAGAGGACTATAATAACCCCATAAATGATTCTCTGCCTATATTCATGCTCCAACATCCACCTCTCTCCCTTCCAGTCTAATTTAGACCCAGAAGTCAGGATGATCTATGAACATGTAATTCAAGTCACATCCCTCTTCTGTCAAAACCTTCCTATGCCTTCCATCTCACTCAAAGGAAAAAGCAAAGTCTTTATGACAGCTCTCAGGGCCCTATAGGATTGACCTTCTCCTCACCTCCTGACTCATCTCTGACCTTCCCTTCCCTCCTTCACTCTGTTCTAACCACATGGCCTTTGTGCTCTTCTTGCATTATGCCAAACATGTTCCTGTCTCGGGGCCTTTGCACTTACTATTCCCTCTGCAAGGATAAATCTTCCCTAGATCTTCACATGTCTCATTTCTTCATCTCCTCATGTCTTTACTCAAATGCTGTCTTCTCAAAAAAGCCTTCCCTAGTCACCCTATGTAAAATAGCATATACCACAACCCCAGGAATTTCCTGTCCTCTCATCCTGCCTGATTTTTCTCCATAACACTTATCACCACAGACATATATTTTTAAATGTGTTCTTGTCTGTCTCCTCCTGCTAAGTGTCATGTTTGTAAGAAAACATATTGGACTGTGTCTGTCCACTCTTGTATCTCAGCACTTGGAATGGAGCAGGCACTCAGTATTTGGTAAATTAATAAATGCATGGACTCTCAAACAACTCTGTAAAGGAGATACTTGGGGTTATTTTCTCATTTCATAGATCAGACAGTGGAATCCCTGAGCAGGGAGAGGTATGTTAGGCTGCTGGGCTGCCAGGATTCTAAAAAATAGTCCTGTCAGATGGTTGAGGCAAACAGAGGAATTTACAGGGAGGCACTGCACCCCTTATAGAGACCAGGGTCTCCAGAAGGACTGGAAGAAGGAAATGGAAGCTATCAGGACTTGCAGGGTAGAGCTGTCATTAAGGTGTGTAGGTCCCAGGGCAAATGTTTTCTGCAGATCTCTTGACTACATAAACACTATGAGTCAACCCAAATCAGCATGTTGGCAAATAAACAAATAAATAAATAAATAAATATCAGCGGGTTGGCATATTTTTGTGGACCAATTTAATGGCACACAGTGCCATTAAAGAAATATCATACTAGCTAGTGTGAACCATTAGCTCATGAGGATCCAGGGCCAGGGACAACCACAATCTTTGGGGCATCTTGTCAACCCCATACATGTGATTAAGGATCCTTGCAGGGGAAAGCAGAGACTGGAGCTTCTATGGGTGCTTGTCTGAGTTCGAGGTGCCCTGTCTGGATGCTACAGCCATACCCAGCAGGTCCAGGCTCTAGAGAGGGTCCTTAGAAGGTTTCAAGGAAAACATGAAGGCATTCCAAATGGCAAGTTCTCTTGAGTTGTGGGGCCCTGCTTGTCTGAGTCTAAGGGAAGTCTACATTTCCCTGTCTCTATCTTGGCTACATGCTTCCTGGGCCCAGCTTTGGCCTCTATTTCATTGTTTTCTCTTATTTGGTCTGCAGATTGGCTTCCCTTCTCTCCACTGCAGCCACAGCTGCCCAGCTCATACCATTGTCAATGTGCAGCACAGTCTGATGAGCAGCTCTCAGTCCTAATTCCAACCTTCTAGAATAAGCTTTTTATCTCCTCTATCTGGTGTGCATGCCTGGTCCAGTCAGCAGGGTCAGGAGGAGGGGTGAGGAGAGCAGGATAACAGTACAAACCTGGCTACAATTCTCAGAGCAAAGTGAAGACAGGTGAGGCAACAAGTGGCCTCCAAGTGTTTACTACAGCTCCTGGGGAAAAGCACCATGATATTTCACCCTGGATATTCCAACCTCCAAGCCCATAGTCTAGAACAGCAACCGTGCAAGAGAACACCACCATTCTTAGACCTCCCTGAGGGACTGATGGGGCCACAGGATCCTGGCAAAGCAGTAGACTTTATGAAGTAAGACCCACACACTAGATTTCAAATCCTTCTAGTTTATTCCTTGTGAATTGGGAGGCAGGCTTAGAGAAAGTAGGAGCATTCTGCCTGCAGACAAGCTGACATGAACAGCAGGCTACCCTCCCAGGTTGTGTATACGTGCACACACACATTCATCAAAACTGGCATATTATACCAGAATGGAAGCAGGTTAATTGGGTTATTTGATCCCGGGGGCCTATTCAGGGAACCTTCCTACAGCCTGTAATCAGGCAGGACTTGGGATGGCTCAGAACTGAGCAACCAGATGCTGTCATTAGCCCAGACTCCCACCTCAGCAGTTTCGCCTCAGTCTCTATGGGCCACCTGATGCTGGGCCAGGATGTGCTGAGGCAGCATAGCAGGAGTCCCAGGGTCAACTGGGGAGGGGCTGAGCAAGCTGGTGGAGAAGGGATAACCTGGAGGGAGGCAAGAGCAGATTTTAATCATCTGAAGGGCTGTCTTATGGAAGAGGATGATGGTCACAAGTGAGCAGACTGAGTTTGGCATAAGAAATGTTTCCAAAAAACAGAACTTCCAATACCAATGTGTTTAGGCTATATTACAAAGCAGAGAGCTCCCTGACACTCCTAAGTATGACATAGAATGGAACAGGATTGGTAATTATATTTATCCTACAACTGTGAAAAATACAAAATTTGTTCATTGGTATAGAAAATTAAAGAGCCATGACAGCAAAATGAACAGGAGTCCATTAGAATAGACTCTCCAAGGGTCCTGCTTAGTTCCTGTCACTGCACGTGGACTGTAGCCCTGAATGTCTGCCTGTCATAGCCTTTTTCTCTCACCCTTCCTTTTTTAGCTTCTCCACACTCTTTCAAAATCTGATAAAGATGTCCTGGGCCAGTTTGGATGAGGCATCTAAGATCCCAGTGCCAGGGGAAAAAAATATTTGTACACAATGGTTGGTTAGAACCACGGACAGCAACATGCATTGGCACCTCCCTTGGCTACTAAGATTAGACTACATCATCAGGTTACATTCATTAATGGCCCTAGGTTGTCAGGGAGCCATATTTAAACAGAATTCATGGGGCCATCTGGCATAATTGATGCACTTGTGTTCCTATATATCCATTCATGCCATTCATTCATTTATTCCGTCATATGGCTTCAGAGAGAAAGAGAGGAAAGGATAGGAACTGTAGTTATCTGATTGATGACTCCTCATTCTTACAAAGCCCAGTGGCTTCTTCTACCATTGGGATCCCCCCAAAATCCCCTTTATCCATTCAATCAACCTCTTTTTACCTGAGTCAGTCTAGGGAGGTTCCATTCCTTGCAACCAAATGATTCCTGATAAAGACAGCATCACTGGATTAGGAACCCTCATCCAGTAAATGATGAGTCTTGTTGTTCTTCCCCCTGTAGAACTCTGAGCACAGAAGACTCCAGTATCTACATTCCAGTAGCATGGATGAAGGACAGAGCTTGGAGCACGCCCTCATGAGACATGCATCCTTGGTCACAGCCAGAAATGGGCTTACTCCTTGTGGACAGAGGCAGCACCCATCATTTTTGGGAAGCAGTCAAGTAACACCAATAAATTAGACCCCAGTGATGCTTGCTTTACTGAAGCACTCAGCTTAATAAATCTTTCTTTGACACACAAAATTCTACTTGTACCATCAGCAAATGTGACGTATTTGGTGTGAATAATTCAGTGTTTTGCAGGGGTTCTGACTTCCAGTGAGAATGCTGCACTGTCCAAGATTGTTAACTAATCCTATGGAGCAGAACTGAGCTCTGGTTCACCTTTAGTTTGAAAACACTTGGGGAAACAGTAAAAAGAGGATAAAAAAGAAAAATACTTCCCTCCTAACTAATAACAGAAATCATTTTCCCCAAACTCTTCCAATATATGCATCAGTGTGCAGCTCTTCTCTCCTTCAGAACTTAAACTTAGTCTCTGGGGATTTTTGGTACAAAGAAATTTCTGAAGATGCTTTTCTAAATGAGGAATTTTATTTTATTTTATTTTTTAAAAAGATTTTATTTATTTATTTGACAGACAGAGATCACCAGTATGCAAAGAAGCAGGCAGAGAGAGGGGGGAAAGCAGGCTCCCTGCTGAGCAGAGAGCCTGAAGTGGGGCTTGATCCCAGGACCCCAAGATCATGACCTGAGCTGAAGGCAGAGACTTAACCCACTGAGCCACCCAGGTGCCCCTAAATGAGGAATTTTAAATGGAAAATCTAGCTCTGAATAAATGAGCTGGCTGTCTCTACCCAGAGAAAACAGGGGATCAGAAATGATGAGGAAGTCCTGACCACTCACAGCTCAAAGAAGGGATTTTCCCCCACTTCTTTCTGTCCAGCTGTGTGATGCGGGGCAAGTCACTTACCCTCTCTGGGCACATTTGCAAAACTAAAACCTCAGATTAGAGATCAGAAATCTTTAACCAAGAATTCAAGTTGGTCCATGTGTGGTCAGTGTAATCTCTGAAATACTGTGCTAAATATTCATTTTGGGGAATGGATATTTGGGGAAGGGGATGTGCATTTGGGAAAGGGGAGAGGCTCTATACCTTTCTTCAGATTCTCAAAAGTGTCCAGGACCTTCAAAGCTGGAAAACTCCTGGGCTGGACAATTGATAAATCTCAGTTCAGTCCTAAATTAGGCCATGATTCCAATGTCCTCTGTGAGTCTGGAGAGTTATGTTTCTCTACCTGGACTGCTCATGCTGGGGGCTTAAAGGGATTGTGAGTGCTTTCACCTTCCAAGCTTCACAGCCAAATTAGGGGGCCCAACCCCTGGATGCAACAAGTTTATGTTCATGTGTAAGTGTCTATCAGGGGGAGAGGATATTCCTTCATTTATTCATTCCACAGATATTTATTGGGTCCTCTTGTGTGCTAAGCCCTCTGCCACCCACTGCCCTTCTGTAGCTCACAGTCTAGGAGACAGACAATGGAAAAACAATCACAAATACCTCTGATCCCAAAGTATGACAAAGCCTCTGAAGGGTCACTAAGAATTTTGGTGAGAGATGATAAGGAGTGACCTGTTTTCTCTTCACTGTCACATTCCACACATCCAATGAGCGGTGGACTCCAAAAATAGTTTACCTCTTCTGATCCCCACTGTCACCTCCTTTGTCTAAATCCCCATCATCTTGCACCTGAACCCCCACAACCCTTTTCTCTTCACTTATGTTCTTGCTCATCAACTGAAATGGGGAGGCCCATGAAGGAGAGTGTAGGGGTGAGTAGGTCCCAGTCATGTGCTACCCATAAGGATATAAAAACAAACTGCCACTCTTTGTACTGAAAGAAGCCTTGGGTTCCCAGTGAAGGGTGTGGGAGAAGTGACGCTGCAGGGGTGTTCCAGGTGCTCTCAAAGTGAGAACTCTGAACAACAATGCTCACTTGAATGTACAGCCTTATAGCATTGGAAACAAAATAACATCATTCATTTGGCATCACACCTGGTGTTGCACAAAACAAGACATAACAGAGCTGGCTCACTTATGGCTGAATCTGTTGATTCTCAGCCCACAACAGGATTCGCAGCAGTCTAAATAAAGTAAGGAAGCAAATCCAAACCCACGAACCAGGCAAATTAAGGGGTGATTACATCCATTTGTGTTTCAGAACCACTCTGATTTATAAAGTGCTGTCTTAAAATAGCACCCTTGAAGTATTTACAGATATATAACTTGCTTGCTGGAAGGGCTGTAGATTGGGAGGCAAACCTTAAAAAAAAAATTGCAGAATTCCTGATTCATTGAAGGACATTCTAAGGAATGTGTGACCTGACTTAAAGCTATATATGTGGAGGGATCTACCCATGAGGCAAAGAGAAACATGCCAACTAACACCAGGGTGCAATCTGGGTTCTTGTCTGAGAAAATCCACATGAAAGCATTTGTATACATGTGGCACTTAATAAGTGGCCAATAAATGTCAGCCATCATCATCATTCCTTAGGTTCCAACAATTCTCTAGCACCAGCTGGATGTCCTAGAGTTCAGTTCAATTCAATTCTGACACTACCTGAATTCATGCATACCCCATAGGTAAAAGGCTCAGTCCCACAAGACTGTCTCTACTTCAGACACCAACCACAAGCACCAAAGGTCCCCTAGATCCCCATGCTTCTGCTACAAATCTGGGGGCTCCAACAACTCCCTTTCAAGTTCAGTAGTTCACAAAAACAACTTATGGAACTTGCTGAACACATTATACTCGCAATTACAATTTTATTATAAAAGATACAACTTAAGAACAGCCAAATGGAAGAAATGTGTAAGGTGAGGTGTGTGGGGCGGGGAAGCACAGCTTCCATGCTGTCTCCCCATAGAATCAGGGTTTGTCGCCCTCCAGATACATTGATGTGTTCTCCAACCTGGAAACTTCCCCACACTTTGGCACCCAAGAGCTTTTGTCAAGGTTTCATTATGTAGGTACGATTAATTAAATCATTGATTTAGTTTAAACCATGTGGTTGAACTCAATCTCTAGCCCCTGTCCCCTATCCAGAGGTGGGGTGTGGAGATGAAAGGTTCAACCCTCCAATCACTTGGATGGTTCCTCTGGCAGCCAGTCCCTCCACCTCCTGAAGCCATGTAGCTCTCCCCTCCTTGCACTTTCTGCCTCACAAAAAGAGCTCATTATAAATAACAAAAGATATTCCTATAGCTCAGGAAATTCCAAGAGTTTTTGAAGCACTGAGCCAGGAACCTGGACCAAAGCAGATATATTCTTTATTATATCACATTCCCTCTACCATGCTGTCTCCTGCAATAAAAAGCTGAAGGAAGGTCTTAAGAGGTCAAATTAGCCACCTGCCACCAGGTGAGCCTGTATTTTAATCATTGAAGACAGCTAATTATCACTTTCAGGAGAAAAAAGACAAGGAGGGGCATCTGGGTGAGTCAGTTGGTTAGGCATCCAACTCTTGATTTTAGTTCAAGTCATGATCTCAGGATTGTGAGATTGAGCCCCATGTTGGGCTCTGTGTTGGACTCCGCACTGGGCATCGAGCCAGCTTAGGATTCTCTCTCTCCCTCTCCCTGTGCCCCTCCCCCTCTTTCCCTCTCCTTAAAAAAAAAAAAAAAGGCAAGGATATATCATAGGGCAGAAGAGCCCCCAGTCAGTACATTCTGGTCATGCATTTCCATTGTCCCAGGAGACATGGCAGTAGGGACATGCTTTCTATGAGGACTGGACATCTTTCTCCTCCAGCTCTTCCCATTTGTTTTGATTAAACCTCTCCAGTCTCCCTGGTAGCCTGAAGGAGGACCAGCCACTAAGAGTTAACTCTTTGGAAAGATCCAGAATGAGCGAGAGGTAGTTCCTAAGTTCCACCACATTAAGATGCACTGATTCAATGTACCTGATTTTGACTGTTCCCAAGATACTTCATACCCATTATGGTCTGTGTTTGGAAGGGCTTGCAGATTTATTACTTCTGCTCAATGTGTTTTCCTATACCTGAAAGTACTTCATTCTCCTTCCCTGCAATTACTCTTTGAAGTTACACAGTCAGTAGTGCATATAATTGTAGATACAACAACCCACAGGCTCCTCTCAATATTCTCGAAGGCCTTTCCAAGGCTGACACTACTCTCTCTTTTTCTTTGAGAAATCTTCTCACGCTGTCTTTTCCATTAATTCTTTCATTGGTTCATTCATTTCTGCCTTTCCCTCAACTGCTTTTTCCATATTGTCCAACTGGTGAACTCCTCCCCAGCCTTTAAAGCCCAGCTCAAATGTCACCTTCTCTGCGAAGCCTTCCTTAATTGCCTTCAAGTCTCTCCTCCACATTATCTTCCATATATATCTTAGACATTAATCTGTGCATTTATCATAATCTGTTATGATTACTTAATTACATGTCTGACCAATTTTGTTGGATTGAAGGTAGGGGCTGTGTCTAGTTCCTCTCTGATTCCAGAATGCTCATTTTGACTCTTGACACTAGGTAGAAACATCTGTAGAATGAATATATAGATGAAACCTGGCCTACAAGAAGCATTGCCTATTCCATCCATAGAAAACTATTGATTTCCCACTCAACAACCTCTTCTTGCTTCTTTCTTATTAATAGAACCACCAATTCCGTCTAGATACATGGCCCCTTTCCCAACTCCGGGGGGATGGATGTTAGTTATTTCAATATAATCATAGTGATTCCACAATTCTGGCCAGCGATTAGCTTAAGTGTGTGCATGTGTGTGTGTGTGGCCTTGGCCAATGTAAGTCAAGTGTGCTGGGTGTAAAGATTGTGGGAAAAGGTGTCCTCTTTTTTTAAGATTTTATTTATTTATTTGACACACAGAGATCACAAGTAGGCAGAGAGGCAGGCAGGTGGGTCGGTGGAGGTGGCAAGCAGGCTCCCTGCTGAGCAGAGAACCTGATGCAAGGCTCGATCCCAGGACCCTGAGATGATGACCTGAGCCAACCGCAGAGGCTTAACCCACTGAGCCACCCAGGTACCCAAAAGGTGTCCTTTCTTGATGAAAGTCATTGCACTAGAGAAATGCCTCATTCTGCCTTTGGATGAAATTCCAGGAGTCCCATGTCTCAAGCAGAGGCAGCTATCCTGAGACCGTATGGAGGGTGGCCATGGGGTCAAGGTGATACTATTGTGTTTTAGGGCTCACCCAGCCTGCACCCATCCTATAATACAGGGGTGGGTGCCCTGAATTTGGTTTCTTCATGTTTAGGTATCTGTGGGAGGGTGCTGGCAAATTACTGAGAGCTTCCCAGGACCTGGAAAATTTCCTTCATAGGTTAATTGTTCCTTCATAGGTTAAATGATGATTTCCTTCATAGATTAATTCTAATGTGACAATATCCCTCACCCTGGTGAATGTGTTTAAAATACTATTCATTAGAGGCTCCTGGGTGGCTCAGTGGGTTAAGCCTCTGCCGTTGGCTCAGGTCATGATCTCAGGGTCCTGGGATTGAGCCCTACATCTTGTCTGGCTCCTTGCTCAGCAGGAAGCCCACTTCTCCCTCTCCTCTGTTCTCATGCTCTCGCTTGCTGTGTCTCTCTCTCAAATAAATAAATAAAATCTTAAACAACAAATGAAGAACATACTTCCCAGTGCCTTGCCATGTGATTAATACAGCCAAAGAAGGGTAGGCTGAAATGACACTTGTATTTTCTGTCCTTAAGTATTTAGGGACAGGTGTGATAACTTTATGCCTTCTCTTCCCCTGCTGCCTCAACCTTCAGAGCCATGTATCCTAAATGCATTAGTTACAAGATGGCAACAGGACTTTAGTTTAGGGGAAAAAAAGTTATTCGGCCAAGCTACTGTTTTAGGGGTTATTTTGTTACCATAGAGCTTGTCGTGACTAATTCATAGAGTAACATATTTGGAAAATATAAACAAAGAAGGACAGGAAAAAATCTATAGTCATATGGACACCATTGGGCCTCAGGTGGCTGTGGTATTCTGTGGAATGTTCTTGAAGATTCCATCTCTTAATCCAGCCCTTCCGTGAACTACCAGGAATGTGCTGGGCTCTTTTAAATCAGTGACTATTACCTGATTTCAAGCAGACAGGTAGCCAGAGTCTCTAGAATGGGCAGATGAGAGGAGACGCTTGGAAAAATGCACAGGGAAAGACATCACACTGTCATCACTGTCATCCTCATGGAGAATTCAGGAAAACTGAAACTCTCTCTCTGCTTCAGGTAACATCTCCAAAGTTTCTGTGACTTTTCCCATTAAAGGCATTTTTTTATTTTTTAGCTGGGCCAGTGGTGTCTTTCCATCAAAAACATAATGTATTACCACTCAAAAATAATCCTGTTTGTGACTTCTATTTCCAGTATTATATCTATTTTTCATAATATGAGTTTCCACAATTAAATATTAAACCACAGTATTTATCTTGTATTTATAAAAATGGAATTTGTATTGCCCATGCAATCACAACAAAAACCTGCCTTTTTACTTATAATGTTATGAACATCTTTCTATGTCATTCAACATTCTTCTATAGTTTCCATTTTAATGCCTGCCTAGAATCCCAACATCTGGTTATATCCTCATATATTTGACAAATCTTTTGCTGCTGGACATATAAAAATGTTTCCAGTTTTTCAGCACTGAAAGGGGGAAAAAAAGATCCTTAGAGCTAATCTTTGCTCATATCCATCATTATTTGTTTAGAACAAATTCCTAAAAGTGAATGTCTCCAAAGTGAATGCAAAAAAACTGGTAACTTGCCATTTTCTGGAAAGGCTATAACAGCCTGCATGGGTAGGAGTGTCCTTGTCTCACTCACCTGCCACACCTCCTTGAAGCCAGCAGGCAGAGATAGAACAGGAGCCCATCTAATGCTTACCACATAAATCTCCTTTATGCAACTTTGTGTCTTATGACTAATGAATGATCTGTAGCCCCTGCTGACTCTAATTCTTCTCTTATGTTATTGAGCATATCCTCACATACCATCAAAGAGGCTTTTAAACAGTCTCATGCATGTAGTTTCTATGGTTTGAATTCCTTAATTAATTGTATCTTCTGACTCTCCTGGGGACTTGGTTACCTACATGCTTTACAATTTCTAACTGTGAACTCATCTTTGGTGGGAAATTTTTCTCTGGGATTCCTGGGGGCAAAGATTGAAGACGCTCTTGGCACAGGCTTGATATTTAAATTGCTCCCCATGACTCTTTTGCCACCTGTGGTCTGGGGTGGCCAACTTACCTACAGGCCATGTGCTCAAGCCAGTGGGTAGAGCTTTTTAGTGTTCCTTTCATGGATGGAAAGCCCTTTATGATTTCCTGCTATGGACTTTGCTAGCTCCTATCCTGTGGATGCAATTCTGTTCTCCAGGCATTGGTATTATGACTGTCTAAGTGTATGCTCTGATACCACATGGACTGTATGGCTCATTTAGTCTGCTCATCCTTTCTGGCACCTGGGATTCTCTTTCCCTTTATGTTTATTTTTTGATCCAACCTATGCATTTGAAGCTTTAGATATTGTATTTTATCCTGCATGCCTATGTGCTCAGAGTGTTGAGAGGGTTCTGATGTCAACTCACCTACTATGTTGGTTAGCAGACTCTGAACTGTTCCTCCACAGTTTGGGCTGACTTGACACCCTTTGATGATGGCCAGAAGCTGGAGAACAGCTGAAGCAACAATCATTACACTTGTTAAGAAGTCAACACAGGTAGAACACTTGAGACCACATGTATTCACTAACCCTGGCTTGTTTGCAAGAGTCAGAGCCACGCTATTGGGGGAAGACAAGAAGCGTGTCCCAAGCCACAAATCCTCAAGCTCCTGGTTCAGTGCAACCCTTTTGATCCACAATCCTCTAAACAAAAACAACAATTAATACAGCAACTACTGTTGAGTACCAGGTTCCGCCATAAACACACTGCATGGATTAACCCATTTAATCATCATAAAAAGCCCATGAGATAGAAGTTATTATTAGCCCCATTTTACAAACAAACAGACTGAAATAGATGGGTAGAGCAACATGCCCAGGGTCACATAGCTATGAAAGGGGAGGGATGACGTTTGAACCCCAGATCTCAGAGTCCTGACCTCTACAACACACATTTGACCTTTCCTTGTCTTCTGCATCACATCCTCCCAAATTCGACTCAACACCCTTTCTCTTGGGATGTCCTTGGTGTTCAGTCTATTCTTTATCATTAAGACTTTTCATCCAATTCTACCAATCCAATACATTCTATTTCTAACATCAAGAGATAACTTATACAACCACATGATTATACCTCAACTCTCCTCCTAAGCCCTCTCCTTCTCTCTCTCACACAGAACTACTTATGAGGTGCATTTACCACACTTAATTAACTCAACGCATCCTCCCTTTTGAAATACATTAATTCCCCGTCCCGAGCCAGTACCACCATCAACCTCTCTGCCTCTCTGTGGCAGGTCAAGGAACCCCAGGAGGTTAATTATCACACAGAATTTTCAGGTGTACTGAGTCCTGGCTACCCTGGCTACCAGCTCTGCAGAAAAGAGTACAGATGCCATGCTTCTCAACCATAGCTGAACAGTGGAATTGCAAGGGGAGGTTTAAAGTGACACGGAAGCCTTGGTCCTCTCCCTAGTTTAATTGCTCTTCATGGAGCCTGGGGAATTAAGCATTTGAAAATCCTTCCAGGTGATTGTAATAGGCAGCCAAGGCTGAGAAAATTAAGATGAAGCAAGTTATCCTCCAGGATTGTGTCATGATTGCTCTGTAGCTGGATTTGGGAAGACTTGTCACCCTTCTTGCCTTACCCTGATGACCTTGGGACTTGAGGAACATCAAATCTACCAGAGGACTTACTGAAATACAGATTTCTGGGCCCCACTGCCCGGAGTTTCTGGTTGAGTAGAGCTGGGGTGGAGTCTGAGAATTTGCATTTCTAACAAGCTCCAGGTGAGGCCGATGCTGCTGATCTAGGAACCATCCTTCGAAACCATGGTCTTAGAACTATTTTTGCTTGTTTAATGGCTGGCCCTTCTACATGCTGTTCACTGCCATGGTTCGGAACACCATGCCTGCCGATTCCGGTTTTCTCAACTTGTCCTTCAAGGTCTGATTCAAGTCCTTCCTTGGTCAGGTCATCCTGATGGCCCAGCCCGGTGGCACCTGCCTCCTCTCCCACATGCTGGGGCTCCTTCTCCGTGACTCCATAGTGGCTGAGAGTACAGGTCATAGACTTTAGAGTTAGAAAGATGCTTATTATCCAACTGTTTAAAACTCTACCTTTGAGCTGAGGAATTATTTTTCATTCCAATGAAATCCTATTGCAAGTGGTAATATTTAAAATACATAGATGGGGTATGTCTCCTCGTCTAGGAGACTAGGAACATCACTATATATACCTTTCTTTTCCCTTCTATGGGGTCTTGAGGCACTTGGGGGAGGCATATGAGAACTGGAGAGCATAATTTGGAAGCCACCCATAGTATAAGCCTTCATTTTATGTGTGATAAAACTGAGACTCAGAGGGGGTAAGCGACATGCCCTTTCATTTATTTGATATCATTGGTTACTGACTCTGGGCCAGGCACTGTAGCAGGTCCTGCAGATGGAGAACAGGTTGGGCAAGCCCAGGACCCAGGAGCTTACTTCTAGCTAGGGAGACAAGGAGTAAGTAACCACACAGACAAAATGATCATGGACTCGGACTGTGACAGGAACTAAAAGGGATGCCAACATATGCTAGAATCACATGAGTTTAAGGAGGGTCTCTGTGAAGTGACCTTCATTCTGCATCTGGAAGGATGAGAAGAAACCAGCTATGAACTTTGTTTGTGGGTCACAGTGAAAAGTCTGGATTCTCTTCTTAGTGGGCTGGAAAACCAGTGGAGGGCTTTAAGCAGGGAAGTGACCAGACTTCACCTTGTTCCTCCCGTTATTTGCCTCCTTGGACAAATGGATCTCAGTCTTTGTATCTTCCATGGCATCCATGTGGACTCAGTACTGAAACTATGTGTGCTGGTGGCTGGTTGCCTGAGTCAACAAGGACTTAAAGTCCTGTTCTGGGGGCACCTGGCTGACTCTGTTGGTGCAACTCTTGATCTCAGGGTTGGGCAGCCCCATGTTGGGTGTGGAGATTAATTACTTAAAAATAAAAATAAATAAAAATAAAGCTGTATTCCACATAGCTTCCCATCTTCTAGACCAGTTATCTCTTATTTTGGGTTTGAACCCTGTCAAGTGTATGATCAGAGTTATGCTATTAAGAGTTATTTCCTTAAGAAATATTCCCATGCACCCATGCACATAGTAAGACTTGTGAGAGCCCTGAAGCCCATCTCAGGACCTGGCCTTCTGCTACAGAGATACCTTTCCTTCAAAGACCCCTTATTTGACTGGATATCATTGCTATCCTAGATTTAGAATCAGATTATCTTCAGATTTTTAAGCCCCAGTTTTCCTGCCTGTAAAATGGATTAATGCATATGTCATGGGGGACTTTAAGAATAAAACAAGATAATACAGATCAGTGCCTAGCACAGAGGTGCCCAGTAGATATCAATTAATTGCCCTTCCCCTTGGCAAGAAAGGAAGCAGCTCGGGCACCTGGGTGGCTCAGTCTGTTAAGCGTCTGTCTTCGGCTTCAGTCATGGTCCCAGGATCCTGGGATCGAGCCCCACATGGGGCTCCCTGCTCAGTGGGGAGTCTGCTATTCCCTCTTTTAGCCCCTCCCCCATTCATGCTCACTCCCTCTCAAATTAATTAATTAATTAATTATTCTTTAAAAAAAAAAAAAAAAAGGAAACAGCTCTTCATGAGCCCAGATCCTACAGTTGTTTAAAACCTGGCGAAGGTGGGAGGTAGATGAGAATTAAATGCTAGTTGTCTTTGTTTGGTTTTCTCATCTATAGAATGGGGATAGATCTGTAAAAACCCTTAATAATGTGTCTGGCACCTGGCCAGAACTTTGATAATAAGTTTCTGATAATTCTGATAATGATGATGATACTGATATTGTCTGTTCTATGCAACTCCACACCTGCTTGGGTGAGGAAGAGCTGGGCCTATGGGATGAATTGGGAAAACACAGACTTGATTCTAAGGAGGCTAGAATTGGGGGAGCTCAGTCTATGGCAAACCATCCTAGAGTACTGCCCCATGGCAACAAACTTGGTTGAAGACAATCAGATGCTTGTGAAATCCATGTCCCTTGGACATCTCTACCATCTTTCTGAACCCAAATCAGAGTGGAGAAGGACAGTCCTCAGTCACTGGAGATGGGCTCTGCCTCCCTCAGGGAACGCTGGGTAACATGAAAATACTGCAGTCCCAAGAGAGAACATAAAGACCAATGAAATGAGGCCAATGCATAATGCAGGAGCCCGCTTTCTCCCCAACTTAATTCTATTTTGTTAAGTAATGATGGAATAAAAATTCAGGATGGTGGAAGATGAGATTTGCAGCTCTATTTGATCAAATGCCTATTGCTGTCGCTTCAAGCCAAACGGGTCGCTTCATAAACAGATAAATAAATCAGACATCAGTGGGAAATGAAAAGTCATGGCCGAGGATAGAACAAGACAGAAAATCATTCCTATTCCGTGATGCTCATTTGGGGCGTCACACCCAGGCTACAGTGGGGGCCCTGAAGGGGCTGATGGAAGATTATTACAGAGAGGGGATTCAACCCAGGATTTGGAGGACACAAACCTTTCTTAGGGTATGCCATCTGCCTGAGCCAAGGTCATGCCAGGCAACTCTGAAAAGCCAGCAACTGACCTCCACCATTAATGCTCCATCTGTGGGATTAACTATGCTGCCTGGGTAATAATTTATGGGGAATCATTAACCTAATGATATTGGTTTTCTATAAACTGCTTAGTCCGTCTCAGGGAAAATGGATTTTATAAATCTAGGTGGAAAATTCTGGGTGACTCATGAAGGCCCATCAGCAAGTGGGGACGGGTCTGAAGGACCTCGAAGATCACTCCTTTGTTTTCTTTTATCTGCCAGCCCAGGCAGTCATTCCAGTTGATGGAGGAAGTGCCCAGGGTTGAAAAGTACACACTGGAAAAAGGGGTGTTGGTTCTTCTTGCCTTGAGTTTTGGATCACACATGTGACCTGTCATGAAGATTGTGGGAAAGAGGATAAGGTAGCATTCCCAGTGCAGGAAACACCTGGGCTGCAAAAATCCAAATTTTCCTCATCCAAACAAGAATCAATGTTCCTTAAACAAGTCAACTTCTGTACCTGCTATGTGTCTGCCTGGGAGATTCACTGCTTTGTGCAGGGGGTGCCAGGGAAGCCTCCAAGAGGGTGAGTTAAGAGACTCAGTGATGAAATGGAGCCAGCATGCAATTGCTGGAAGGAGGGGCACTCAGGGGTAGAAAGGCTACCGAGGCAAGTGCAAAGGCCCTAAGGCCAGAACAAGTTTTGCCTGTCTGGGGGAGAAGAGACTTTATTACAATGATTACAGGTGACAGGTCTTTTTATTCCTATTTGAGAGATGAGAAAACTAAAACCCAAGAAGATTAGGCAGACAATTCCCATGCACCCCAGAAAACGAGATTTGCAGGAGGTATTGAAGGATACCAATCTGTGCATGTATCCATTAGACCACAGGTTAGCAAACACTGGCCCATGATTAAAACAAGGCCTTCCCCTGATTTTGTAGAGAGAGTTTTATCAGAACACAGTCCTTCGTGGACATATTATCTATGGTTGTTTCATGCTGCAATGGCAGAGTCGAGTAGTCTTTGTGGCCCAGAAAACCTCAGATATCTTTGATCAGATTTTTTACGGACAACATTTGCATAGCCCTGTGCTAGACGATGCCTGTCTTCTTGTGGAAGGAGGTGACAAGTCAAATGCCCTGGGAATATGGGTCAATATGGGTCATACAGTCCACTGTATGGAGAAGGAGGAGGGAGAGGTGAAGGAGAAAAGATGAAAATGTCTTTCATAAGCCAGCACCCAGGGTTGTCTGAGGGAAGGAATGTCCCTTGTAAGGAAGCAGAATGTCTTGATATCCATGGAGAAGCATTCGATTTGGGCGGGGGAGGGGGGTTATCTCTGTCACAGACAATACAGGGACAGCCACTTCAGAGTATGAAAAATTGATGTGACTGGAGCCCTTTTTGGAAAGGGAGACCAAGAGGCCACTGTAGAGAGCCTGCCTTACCTGCCTTTTCTGAACAGCGCCAGAAGCTCTGGATGGGGCAAAATGACAAAATGACAAATGTTCGTAAAAGTCAACAGGACAGGGGCGCCTGGGTGGCTCCAATGGTTAACCATCTCAGTCTTGATTTCGGTTTAGGCCATGGTGTTGGGGTCCTGAGACAGAGCCCCACATCAGGCTTTGCACTCATTGGGGACTCAGCTTCTCCCTCCGCTCTCCCCACTGCACATGTTCTTTCTCTCAAATAAATAAATAACATCTTAAAAAAAAAAGCAAACAGGACCGTGGATATCCTGATCATAACACTGTTGGCTGCAGACTCTGAAAAGAAGAACAGTTCACTAATGCACGCAGGAATCTTTTTTGCTTGCTAACACCAGAAGAGGAGTGGATCAATGCGTGTTATATGAACTCCTATGATCACAGACCCTCTTCCTTTTCCTCATAAAAACTTCCCACCTCCACCCTCCAAGTGGAAGCACTATTCAGGGATCTACCCGAATCTGAGCTCCCTAAATTAAAATAAATGCTCATTAGCTTCTCATTTCGGCTCCTTATTTTCAGGTTGATGAGATCATACCGCAAGAGCAGTAGCCCTGGGTGTGGGGGAGGGGCGGAGAAAGGCAGAGGGTACCTCTGACCACAGCTGCCAAGCCTTTGTGTCCAGGGGGCTGTGGGGGGAGGAGGGAGACGGGGGGCACAACACCTGGCATTTTGGCGTTCCCCCGGTTCTTGCCAGGCGTTGGTTCCCATTGCAGACTAACCTGCTTCCTTGACCTTCTGAGCCCAGGTGATAGGGAAGCCGTGACCTTTTCCCCCAGATGCACCTATGGAAGAAGCTGTCTTCTTCCCCTTGGGGAAGTCTCGCCTGAACACGGGTTCCGCTGCTGCCTTCTTCTGGTGTTACAGTGTCACCTCTGGAAGGAAAAGTTATAGAATTTAGAGTCCGCCCATCCAAGTTTAAACCCTAATTCTGCCATGGGGAAGCTTGGAACAAGCTACTAACTCTTCTGAGTATCAGTTCCTTCGTGGCCAAAGCTGGGATGATAGCTGCCTCCTTGAGGGTTATTAAGATTAAGATGAGAAATCCAAAACACCAGCCATTCAGTAGTTGAAATTCCTACTCTCTATTTTGAAATGGGGAATAAGAACCATATTTCCCAATCTCTTGTAGCTGGACAGGGCCATGTGAGTATGGTTATGGCTACCAGATGTAAGAGCCACTGGTGCCTTATTTAAACTTCTAGGAAACACCTTATTTTTTGGTATCATGTTCACATTTTATTTTATTTTTTAATCAGGTTATAAAACAGTAGATATCGTATGATCCCATGATTGCATCAAAAAAACGTTTTCATGTATAACATACATCAGTATAAATAATGAAATGGATAAAAGATCAAAACAGGGTCATTATTGTAGGATGTGGATGATAGATGAAGATCTGTTTCCTTCTTAGTGCCCGATGATATGTTAAAGTTTTCCTATAATGAACATACATGTCTTTTGAAAAGGCCATAAAAACCTAAAATGCTATTTTGCATATTAAATGACTAAATCCCAAAATAAATACTTGTCTATAAAAATGACTCTTTATAGAAGGCTTACAGAACAAAACAAGCCATGCCCTGCTTTTCCATCAATTTCCTAACCTCATCCTGTACCCTTTCCCACCTACCCACATGTGATAAGCAACTGAAGCTCCTCAGTGGAAACTAACTTCCTTTTCCTTCTTCCTGGAAGCTAGAAAGTGGGTGTGATGACTGGAGCTAGAGCAACTATTATGAACCTTGAGGAGGAAGCTTTGTGTTGTGGTGGCAGAGCAACAAGCTAGAAGAAACCCAGGCCTCTGAACTCCTTCACGGCAATTTTTGATTCTGTGAATGAGAAAGACACTTCCATTGTGTTTATGCTATCTTTAAATTTTTAGTTCTCTCTTCCTCAGGGTATAAAGAATCCTGATATACTAATTGTGTGGCCTTGAACAAATTTGCTGCCTCTCCAAGTCTCAGTACCTCATCAACAAAATAGGTTTATAAATCCCAAACCCTTAGAAACACTGTGGGAATTCAAGGACACAATGTGGTGGTTTTCTGCTATTTCAGAAATGTTTTGTGATGATGCCCTGGAAATATTGATCTTCAGACCCTGTACTAAAGCATTTGAATCACTAGATCTGATGATGGTGCCAATGTCCATTTTTGTCAAGTCTCCAGGTGATATGATACACACCCAGCTTTGGGAAACATGGAGCTGAGAGAATGATCTTTTTTTTCCCCTGCTTTCAAAGTCAGATAGAACATTAAGAGATGTTGTTTGCAGGGGAGGAGTCAAGATGGCGGAGAAGTAGCAGGCTGAGACTACTTCAGCTAGCCGGAGATCAGCTAGATAGCTTATCTAAAGATTGTAAACACGTGAAAATCCACCGGCAGATCGAAGAGAAGAAGAACAGCAATTCTGGAAACAGGAAAACAACCACTTTCTGAAAGGTAGGACCGGCGGAGAAGTGAATCCAAAGCGACGGGAAGATAGACCCCGGGGGGAGGGGCCGGCTCCCGACAAGCGGCGGAGCAACAGCGCACAAAATCAGGACTTTTAAAAGTCTGTTCCGCTGAGGGACATCGCTCCAGAGGCTAAACCGGAGTGAAGCCCACGCGGGGTCAGCATGGCCTCAGGTCCCGCAGGGTCACAGAAGGATCGGGGGTGTCTGAGTGTCACAGAGCTTGCGGGTATTGGAACGGGAAAGCCGGCTACAGAGACAGAGCCGACAGTAAGCTCGCAGCTCGGGGTGACCTTGAACCGGTCGCAGGCTCGGTGAGCTCGGAGCAGGGCCGGAGGTCAGGCAGAAGGGAGTAACTGGGCGCTGTTCTCTGAGGGGGCACTGAGGAGTGGGGCCCTGGGCTCTCGGCTCCTCCGGGCCAGAGACCAGGAGGCCGCCATTTGTATTCCTGTCCTCCGGAACTCTACGGAAAGCGCTCAGGGAACAAAAGCTACTGAAAGCAAACCCGAGCGGATTACTCACCCCGGCCCCTGGTAAGGGTGGCGCAATTCCGCCTGGGGCAAAGACACTTGAGAATCACTACAACAGGCCCCTCCCCCAGAAGATCAACAAGAAATCCAGCCGAGACCAAGTTCACCTACCAAGGAGTGCAGTTTCAATACCAAGGAGAGCAGCAGAATTCCAGAGGAGGAGAAAGCAAAGCAAGGAACTCATGGCTTTTTCCCTGTGATTTTTTTGGGTCTTGCAGTTAATTTAATTTTTTTCTTTTTCATTTTTTAGTTTTTTTCTCGCCTTCTGGAAAATTTTTTTTTAACTTTTACCTTTTTCTTTTTAAACGTTTTTTAACTGGTTTATCTAATATATATATTTTTTCTTTTTTATATTTTTCTTATTTGTTTTCTTTTTTTTAATTCTTTCCTTTTCTTTTTTCTTTTTTTTTTCTTTCTTCCTTTTTGAACCTCTTTTTATCCCCTTTCTCCTCCCTCACGATTTGGGATCTCTTCTAATTTGGTTAAAGCATATATTCCTGGGCTTGTTGCCACCCTTTTAGTATTTTACTTGCTCCTTCATATACTCTTATCTGGACAAAATGACAAGATGGAAAAATTCAACACAAAAAAAAAGAACAAGAGGCAGTACCGAAGGCTAGGGACCACATCAATACAGACATTGGTAATATGTCAGATCTAGAGTTCAGAATGACAATTCTCAAGGTTCTAGCCGGGCTCAAAAAAGGCATGGAAGATATTAGAGAAACCCTCTCGAGAGATATAAAAGCCCTTTCTGGAGAAATAAAGAACTAAAATCTAACCAAGTTGAAATCAAAAAAGCTATTAATGAGGTGCAATCCAAAATGGAGGCTCTCAATGCTAGGATAAATGAGGCAGAAGAAAGAATTAGTTATATAAAAGACCAAATGACAGAGAATAAAGAAGCTTAGCAAAAGAGGGACAAACAGCTACTGGACCACGAGGGGAGAATTCGAGAGATAAGTGACACCATAAGACGAAACAACATTAGAATAATTGGGATTCCAGAAGAAGAAGAAAGAGAGAGGGGAACAGAAGGTATACTGGAAAGAATTATTGGGGAGAATTTCCCCAATATGGCAAAGGGAACGAGCATCAAAATTCAGGAGGTTCAGAGAATGCCCCTCAAAATCAATAAGAATAGTCCCACACCCCGTCACCTAATAGTACAATTTACAAGTCTCGGTGACAAAGAGAAAATCCTGAAAGCAGCCCGGGAAAAGAAGTCTGTAACATACAATGGTAAAAATATTAGATTGGCAGCTGACTTATACACAGAGACCTGGCAGGCCAGAAAGAGCTGGCATGATATTTTCAGAGCACTAAATGAGAAAAACATGCAGCCAAGAACACTATATCCAGCTAGGCTATCATTGAAAATAGAAGGAGAGATTAAAATCTTCCAGGACAAACAAAAACTGAAAGAATTTCCAAACACCAAACCAGTTCTACAGGAAATATTGAAAGGGGTCCTCTAAGCAAAGAGAGAGCCTACAAGTGGTAGATCAGAAAGGAACAGAGACCATATATAGTAACAGTCACCTTACAGACAATACAATGGCACTAAATTCATATCTCTCAATAGTTACCCTGAATGTTAATGGGTGAAATGCCCCTGTCAAAAGACACAGGGTATCAGAATGGATAAAAAAACAAAACCCATCTATATGTTGCCTCCACGAAACACATTTTAAGCCCGAAGACACCTCCATATTTAAAGTGAGGGGGTGGAAAAGAATTTACCATGCTAATGGACATCAGAAGAAAGCAGGAGTGGCAAACCTTATATCAGATCAATTAGATTTTAAGCCAAAGACTATAATAAGAGATGAGGAAGGACACTATATCATACTCAAAGGGTCTGTCCAACAAGAAGATTTAACAATTTTAAATATCTATGCCCCCAACGTGGGAGCAGCCAACTATATAAACCAATTAATAACAAAATCAAAGAAGAAACACATAAACAACAATACAATAATAGTAGGGGACGTTAACACTCCCCTCACTGAATTGGACAGATCTTCCAAGCAAAAGATCAACAAGGAAATAAAGGCCTTAAATGACACACTGGACCAGATGGACATCACAGATATATTCAGAAAATTTCATCCCAAAGCAACAGAATACACATTCTTCTCTAGAGCACATGGAACATTCTCCAGAATAGATCACATCCTCGGTCCTAAATCAGGACTCAACCGGTATCAAAAGATTGGGATCATTCCCTGCATATTTTCAGACCACAATGCTCTAAAGCTAGAACTCAACCACAAAAGGAAGTTTGGAAAGAACCCAAATACATGGAGACTAAACAGCATCCTTCTAAAGAATGAATGGGTCAACCAGGAAATTACAGAAGAATTGAAAAAAATCATGGAAACAAATGATAATGAAAATGCAACGGTTCAAAATCTGTGGGACACAACAAAGGCAGTCCTGAGAGGAAAATATATAGTGGTACAAACCTTTCTCAAGAAACAAGAAAGGTCTCAGGTACACAACCTAACCCTACACCTAAAGGAGCTGGAGAAAGAACAAGAAAGAAACCCTAAGCCCAGCAGGAGAAGAGAAATCATAAATATCAGAGCAGAAATCAATGAAACAGAAACCAAAAAGAAAAAAAAAAAAAAAACAATAGAACAAATAAACGAAACTAGTAGCTGGTTCTTTGAAAGAATTAATAAAATTGATAAACCCCTGGCCCGACTTATCAAAAAGAAAAGAGAAAGGACCCAAATAAATAAAATCATGAATGAAAGAGGAGAGATCACAACAAACACCAAAGAAATACAAACTATTATAAGAACATACTTTGAGCAAATCTATGCCAATAAATTTGACAATCTGGAAGAAATGGATGCATTCCTAGAAACATATAAACTACCACAACTGAACCAAGAAGAAATAGAAAGCCTGAACAGACCCATAACCAGTAAGGAGATTGAAACAGTCATTAAAAATCTCCAAACAAACAAAATCCCAGGGCCAGACGGCTTCCCGGGGGAATTCTACCAAACATTTAAAGAAGAACTAATTCCTATTCTCCTGAAACTGTTCCAAAAAATAGAAATGGAAGGAAAACTTCCAAACTCATTTTATGAGGCCAGCATCACCTTGATCCCAAAACCAGACAAGGATCCCATCAAAAATAGAGCTATAGACCAATATCCTTGATGAACACAGATGGGAAAATACTCATCAAAATACTAGCCAATAGGATTCAACAGTACATTAAAAGGATTATTCACCACGACCAAGTGGGATTTATTCCAGGGATGCAAGGTTGGTTCAACATCCGCAAATCAGTCAATGTGATACAACACATCAATAAAAGAAAGAACAAGAACCATATGATACTCTCAATAGATGCTGAAAAAGCATTTGACAAAGTTCAGCATCCCTTCCTGATCAAAACTCTTCAAAGTGTAGGGATAGAGGGCACATACCTCAATATCATCAAAGCCATCTATGAAAAACCCACCGCAAATATCATTCTCAATGGAGAAAAACTGAAAGCTTTTCCACTAAGGTCAGGAACATGGCAGGGATGTCCATTATCACCACTGCTATTCAACATAGTACTAGAGGTCCTAGCCTCAGCAATCAGACAACAAAAGGAAATTAAAGGCATCCACATCGGCAAAGAAGAAGTCAAATTATCACTCTTCGCAGATGATATGATACTAAATGTGGAAAACCCAAAAGACTCCACTCCAAAACTGCTAGAACTTATACAGGAATTCAGTAAAGTGTCAGGATATAAAATCAATGCACAGAAATCAATTGCATTTCTCTACACCAACAGCAAGACAGAAGAAAGAGAAATGAAGGAGTCAAGCCCATTTACAATTGCACCCCAAACCATAAGATACCTAGGAATAAACCTAACCAAAGAGGCACAGAATCTATACTCAGAAAACTATAAAGTACTCATGAAAGAAATTGAGGAAGACACAAAGAAATGGATAAATGCTCCATGCTCCTGGATTGGAAGAATAAATATTGTGAAAATGTCTATGCTACCTAAAGCAATCTGCACATTTAACGCAATTCCTATCAAAGTACCATCCATCTTTTTCAAAGAAATGGAACAAATAATGCTAAAATTTATATGGAACCAGAAAAGACCTCGAATAGCCAAAGGGATATTGAAAAAGAAAGCCGACGTTGGTGGCATCACAATTCCGGACTTCAAGCTCTTAATTACAAAGCTGTCATTATCAAGACAGCATGGTACTGGCACAAAAACAGACACATAGATCAATGGAACAGAATAGAGAGCCCAGAAACAGAGCCTCAATTCTACAGTCAACTAATCTTCGACAAAGCAGGAAAGAATGTCCAATGGAAAAAAGACAGCCTCTTCAATAAATGGTGCTGGGAAAACTGGACAGCCATATGCAGAAAAATGAAATTGGACCATTTCCTTACACCACACACAAAAATAGACTCAAAATGGATGAAGGACCTCAATGTGAGAAAGGAACCCATCAAAATCTGTGAGGAGAACACAGGCAGCAACCTCTTTGACCTCAGCTGCAGCAACATCTTCCTAGGAACAACGCTAAAGGCAAGGGAAGCAAGGGCAAAAATGAACTATTGGGATTTCATCAAGATCTAAAGCTTTTGCACAGCAAAGGAAACAGTTAACAAAATCAAAAGACAACTGACAGAATGGGAGAAGATATTTGCAAACGACCTATCAGATAAAGGACTAGTGTCCAGAATCTATAAAGAACTTAGCAAACTCAACACCCAAAGAACAAATAATCCAATCAAGAAATGGGCAGAGGACATGAACAGACATTTCTGCAAAGAAGACATCCAGATGGCCAACAGACACATGAAAAAGTGCTCCATATCACTCGGCATCAGGGAAATACAAATCAAAACCACAATGAGATATCACCTCACACCAGTCAGAATAGCTAAAATCAACAAGTCAGAAAATGACAGACGCTGGCGAGGATGCGGAGAAAGGGGAACCCGCCTACACTGTTGGTGGGAATGCAAGCTGGTGCAGCCACTCTGGAAAACAGCATGGAGGTTCCTCAAAATGTTTAAAATATAACTGCCCTATGACCCAGCAATTGCACTATTGGGTATTTACCCTAAAGATACAAACGTAGTGATCCAAAGGGGCACGTGCACCTGAATGTTTATAGCAGCATAGTCCACAATAGCCAAACTATGGAAAGAACCTAGATGTCCATCAACAGATGAATGGATCAAGAAGATGTGGTATATATACACAATGGAATACTATGCAGCCATCAAAAGAAATGAAATCTTGCCATTTGCGACAACATGTATGGAACTAGAGTGTATCATGCTTAGCGAAATAAGTCAAGCAGAGAAAGACAATTATCATATGATCTCCCTGATATGAGGAAGTGGTGATGCAACATGGGGGCTTAAGTGGGTAGGAGAAGAATAAATGATGTAAGATGGGATTGGGAGGGAGACAAACCATAAGTGACTCTTGATCTCACAAAACAAACTGAGGGTTGCTGGGGGAGGTGGTTTGGGAGAAGGGGGTGGGATTATGGACATTGGGGAGGGTATGTGCTTTGGTGAGTGCTGTGAAGTATGTAAACCTGGTGATTCACAGACCTTTACCCCTGGGGATAAAAATATATGTTTATAAAAAATAAAAAATTATATAAAAAGAAAAAGAAAAAAAAGAGATGTTGTTTGCACATAACACACAAAGGGGCTCACCAGCTTGGAGGGGGTTCTTACTAAGCCTCCAGCCCAGACCTGACCAACCTGCTGCAAATGCCCATCAGCCCTCACTCTCCCAAGAGGAAGGAATGATTTGCTGTTTAACCACACAGTGTGTGCCATCAGCAGCCACCAGCTGCTCAGTCCCATCTGAACCACTTGCTCTGAATTTCTGTTTAAAATGCAACAGCGTCCATGGATTATGGCTCGTTGGTTTACATGCTCATGATGGATCTTTTAATCTAATTAAGGGAAGGCAAAGATTTTCCCCTGGTGCTTTCAGCGGCAGAGAGCTCTGATTTTTTAGGATAGCACACTAACTGAGAGCACTTGTTTTAAGAGCAGGAAAACCAGGGTCCTAATCCTGGCTCTGTGTCCCTGAACATGTCACTTAACCTCTCTGAAAAGCCAGCTTCTACCTCCATGAGCCAGGCTTTGGGCCAAGCCCTTTGCATGTATGGGAAAATCCCCCAACAGCCCGTGAGGCCAGTGTCTTCATGATTCCCATTTTGCAGATGGGGAAACTGAGGCTCAGAGGGGCTAGCTAAGTTGCCCAGATCACACAGTGAGTAAATGGTGTGAATTTGATAAAGCAATAATATCTGGCTGATGGATTGTTCAGAGGATGAAGTAGTTGAGTGTCTCTGGAGAGTTTAGCATGGCTGTTACCCATCAGGGGTACCGCTCACAGTTGTAACACTAGCTGCTACGTTATTGTCATGATTATGTGGTTGTCACCAATGGAGGTGGCGTGGGAGCCAGGGAGCATGGAATCATGCATGGAAAGCAGCCTTCCTATCCAAGTGGAGGAGCACAGGAGACAGAATAAGATCAGTGGTTGGGTCCTACAAACTCACAAAGCTGTCTGTCCTGGTCCAGATATGAGCTAATGGTTCAAGGGATGGATATCTCATTGGACACTGTCTCTTGACCCTAAGAGGTCTTGGTGGTAGAAATTCTGGGTTTTTTTGTGACCACTTTAGTCACTGTGTTTGTTTGCATTCCAGCCACACTTGGATCCCCCAATGTGCCTAAAGCCAGATGCATCCTTTTTGTTATTTCTCTCTGAGTCAGGAGTCTCAGGAAAGGAGAAGAGAAATCAATGAACCACCAGGCATAAACCCACCACCTAGAATCTACCATTAGCACCGTACTGTGCTTGCATTATCATATCTCAGATTTATGATGTATTTCAAAGGAAATTGCAGACATCAGTACTAAACACCTCAGCATTTTTGTAAAGTTTTAGAATCATTTGTGCCATGGAAACCTGTCCTGGCAGTCCCACATATGCGCTTCAGATGGATACAGGGTCCCTGAGGAGGAAGCAGAAGTGGGGATGTGGACTCCTGGGCCCCAGAACCATCCTCTCATCTGAACAGATACCCAGAAGCTTGGGGCTATGAAAAGTAGCATTTGAAAGTCATTACTGCTAATTTACAGAAGAGGAAGCTGAGCCATGGTTGGGGTAAGGTCACTTATTCCAAGTCACTCATTAATTCATCAAAGTCTGTTAAACCTTACTGTAGGTTTCTTCCATGGTCTCCTTTGGTAAATTGAGAAATGTTAATGGGTCTTTCCCTGGAAAAATATATGTATTATATAGGGGGACGGGATTCACGGATTCCCCCGTCTATTTGTGATTGTCTATGGGACACAGTGGACTGAGACTGGACCCTTTAGTGAGGTGGCGTCCCCAAGATGCTTGGGCAGAACGTCCTCTGACCTGGAGGTTTCTCAGATTGTCGGGCCACACAGTACCACCTTGTGGAAGACAACGTGAGACGGTAAAGACATGGGAGGACAAGGGACAGTAAAGGAGAGAGATCAGAGATAATAAGAGATGAGAGAGGCAAATGAGAAAGCCTGATCAGAGCAGAGAGATACTTGGAAAGAATGTGGAGGAGGAACCATAATTTTCCCTCTACCCTTCTAGGTTCTTGGCTGAGATGCCCACTGTAATGAAAGACAGATTACGAAGAGAAAAACAAAACCCAATGTTTATAGTAGCAATATCCACAACAGCCAAAACATGGAAAGAGACCAGATGTCCACCAATGGATGAATGGATAAAGAAGATGTGGGGTGTGTGTGTGTGTGTGTGTGTGTGTGTGATAGAATATTACTCAGTCATCAAAAAGAATGAAATCTTGCCATTTACAACAATATGGATGAAACTAGAGGTATTATGCTAAGTGAATTCAGTCAGTCAGAGAAAGGCAAATATGATATAATTTAACTCAAATGTGGAATTTAAGAAACAAAACAGATGAACATAGGGGGAGGAAAGGAAAAATGAAATAAGATGAAAACAGAGTTGAAGACAAACCATAAGAGACTCTTAACTATAGAAAATAAGCTGAGGGTGACCAAAGGGGAGGTGGGCAGAAGGATGGGGTAACTGGGTGACAGGCGTGAAGGAGGGCACGTGATATAATGAGCACTGGGTGTTACATGCAACTGATGAATCACTGAACTCTACCCTTGAAACTAATAATACACTATATGTTAACTAAATTGAATTTAAATTTTTAAAATTTAAAAACACAGAAGTTTAATAACATACATACCTCCTATATACAAGGGAGAGACCTAGGAGAACTAAGCAACTCCCCCAAGTGGCCCCAGCCACCACCTTAAATAACATCTCCCGCTAAGCACAAAATGGTGAGGGGAGGAAGGCCGGTTATGGAAGGTGACCAGAAAAGACACAGTAAACAAGGGTGAGGTGTTTGTGAAGATTTAAATCTCTGCTTTCTCACTGATAGGAGTTTCTAGAGATTCTGAGTCACCTTTCTTCTTCTAGTACTGAGAGGGAGACACCCTTACAGAGATTTCCCTTGTCAATGTTGATGTCACCCATGGAAGAATAACTTCTACTCTATTCGGTTTTCAGAACTTTTCCTATGTCCACTGTTTTTTTAAAAACAATCAAGTGTTAAATAACAAAAATTCAACTGAGTACATTCGAAGATCTAATGGGCTTTCCTGATTCAGGCAGCATCCCATTCAGCAAACAGAAAGGAGCTCCGCTGAGCTGTAGGAAAGGACAGGTTTGTAAAGACTGATAGGAAAATAGTAGCAAAGAATGAACTATTTTAGGTAAGGTTGCCCTTCTAAGGGGAACAGAAGGGGAACAGTACTGGTATGATCCCAGTACTGACCAGGAAATTCCAGGTGGACTTGTCAAAGGTCGCATTCCTATAAAACTGAAACTGTGGGTCAGGTATTAAATCTTGGTTTGCTAATGTGGGGCCTTAATGTTAAGTGATGCCATTTTGGGCCTATGCCTTTCTTTTTAACACAACCTGAAATACACTGCATTTTGGGAGGCAGTTACAGTCTACTCCCCTTTAAGAGCAAGAGAGACCCTCCTTCAGGTGACTCTGGGCTCGCAGGGAGGAGCTGGACTCACTTGGAAAGTAGCTGCCTATTGGCCCTGTCCTTCGGGAGCCTTCTGTGGCCCTTTCTTGCTGCCAGCTTCCTGCAGATGGCAAAACCAATATTCCTAGAAGAGTCCTTGGAGTCTAGAAGGAGGAAAGAGAATGCCATATCCAGTAGCAGCCCAGCCATTGCTGAGGTCTCAAAAGCATCCTCAATTTCACTATCCTTCCCCTCTGCCTCCCACATCTCTGAATCTAGAGGCCCTCATGGTGAGGGGTGAGGGGGCTTCTCAGTGGGAGAGGTACTGGCCTGACTCTTAGGGTTTCTGTTCCAGGGGGCAGGGACTGGAGCAGCAGAGGCTGCTGGGCAGCCCCAAGAGGACACATGGAGTGAGAAGGTCGGGCAGATTGGCCCATGATCTGAGAAACTGGAACCAGACCTCAAACTCAGAATAGCAGTGAAGACAGGGGCAGTATACAGGTCTCTGGTCTGAACTCTTCTGCCCAATTAACCTGCAGAGCATGGAAAGGGTGGGACAAGAAGATGGATTGTGAAAGACAATAAGAGAGCAAGAGAAAAGGAAATATGAAGGTCAGGGAGGTAGTTAAGAACTTGGTCTGGGAAGTTCTTCCCTCCCTCCACCCCTCCCTCCCTTCCTCCATCCATCCATCCCTCCATCTTTG
Source organism: Mustela nivalis (assembly GCF_964662115.1). Taxonomy (NCBI): domain Eukaryota; kingdom Metazoa; phylum Chordata; class Mammalia; order Carnivora; family Mustelidae; genus Mustela; species Mustela nivalis. The sequence continues at coordinate 1,696,342 of NC_139033.1, read as the reverse complement.
CATTTCTCCATAACCACACCTCATCCTTCTCTCCATCTCTCCATCCCTCCATATCCCTCCCTCCCTCCCTCCATCCATCCATCCTTCCATATCCTTCCATCCATCCCTCCATCCATCTGTCCATCTCTCCAACCCTCCATCCATCCCTCCATCCCTCTCTCCATCCATCTCTCCATACACCGCTCTCTCAATCCCTCTCTCTCTGCACATACATCACCAAACATTTATGGGACATGTGCCAGGTGTGTGCCAGGGCCCTGGGGACCTGGCAGAGAATATGACTAAACAAGTGCCTGCTCTCTGAGACCTGACAAAATTCTAGAGTGAAGATAAAAAATCAACTAAATAAAAATTTTAAAAAAAGAAACAGTGACAAGGGCTTTAATGAAAATAAAACAGGAGAATTTGGTGGAGATTGAGAAGGTGCCTGATTTTTTTAGATTAATTTTTTAATAGAGAATGCAAATACATGATGCAGACTTTAAAATACACATTTCATTTCTATTTTTGTCAAGACAATTTGCGAACATAGTTTGAGCATCCAAATAATGCAGGGAAGTGGGGAGAAGAGATGTTTGTGCCTGTAGCCTATTTCAGATTCCCAAAGCAATTTTTACATGTTATCTTAATTGTTCCTCACAGCAGCCCTGTAACTGAGGAATGAACAGTCCCATTTCCCAGATAAGGAAACTGAGGCTCAGATTAAATTGATTTCATAAAGTCACCTTCTTAGGATATGCTGCGCTGAATCCCTCAGGCCTCAGGTTTTTATATGATTTAGGCCATGACTCAGGACCCAATGAGTAATCCCAAGGAAATTATCTTGGATGTGTACAGAGACTTAGTTACAAGGATGTTCGTGGTGTTATTTATAATATCAAAAAATGGAAAAGAACCCAAATTTCCACCAATGGAGAACTGGTTAGATAAACAGATGTACAGGGGAATAGTATATATAATCCTGAAATCAACCAATCAATCTATCTATCTACCTATTGATCTACCTATCTATCTATATCTTTCTATATATGCTGGAAGCAATATAAATCTTTATTGGAGGGGCACCTGGGTGGCTCAGTGGGTTAAAGCCTCTGCCTTCGGCTCAGGTCATGATCTTGGGTCCTGGGATCCAGCCCTGCATTGGGCTTTCTGCTCAGCAGGAAGCCTGTTTCCCCCTCTCTCTGTGCCTGCCTCTCTGCCTACTTGTGATCTCATTCTCTGTCAACTAACTAACTAAATAAATAATCTTTTTAAAAAAATCTTTATTGGAGCTTCTCAGAGAACATCAAAGAAGACTTGATTTCACAATCCTTAGCAACCCTCAGAAAGTCCTATTTCCCCATTTTTATTTTCTTGCATCCTCATGGTTTTCCTGACATTTACCTCTGAATCACTCCCTTTCCACTGACACTCAGCCACCTTAGGATCCTGCCTCTCCTCCTCCTCTCCATTTCCTTCCACCTTTATTTTTTTCTCTAACAAGCTGAGAATCCCCTGTTCTCATTCATCCAGTTCTTTTTATACCCAATTTTGTACCATAAAAGCTCAGGAACCCAGATGGTTAATGCAGAACTCTTTCTACTGGTGTAGGGTAAAAGAGGGAATGCTAAATAGGCAACCACATAATTATCCCTAGCAGGTGGAAGAGGGTTAAAAGATGTAAACAATCGAATATTAACATATTTTTCCTCCATCACACTTAAATTTTTAAAGCTTTGTTATTTTTGGACAGAGCCCCTTTCAGAGAATTCGTGTCCACCAGCAGGCCCACAGTTGTGTAGGAGTGTGTCAGGAACCCTCACTGATTGTGAAGTTTCTCAGAATGAATGTTTGTGAACTAGGGAAAGAATTCTGGAAAAATCCAAAGGCAGTTTCCCAACAATGGCCACTGGCTTCCAGAGAGGCATAAAGAAACACACCCCTCCTTTATTCCCTCCTCTGAAGAATTGGAACTGAGACAATGTCCTGATTTGGGCCTCTAGATGAATGAAAATAAATCACTTTCCTTTGGCACCTGCTCTGGGTGGGAGGGGCTTCACAGCTCTGTCTCTATTCAGAGTCAGTTTAACACAGTCATGGCATCCCTAGATAGAAGAAAGTGACCGAAGACAGATGCACTTAGCAAGCCCCAGGAAAGGTGGGGTCTGTATTTCAAGTAGGTGCTGGAAAAGGGGTGTTCAGTGGGGTCCCCTACATCTGTGGGAAAAGTCTGAAAAGTGAAATTCCGAGATGTGTTCCTGCTGGAAGCTTCCAAGCTTTCTTCTCCTGGAGTCTAAACTCCTCTTTCTGGGTGGTGGGGAGTGGATTTCATGTGGCTTGGCTGGGCTGACCCCAACTCTGGCCAGCCACAACTGTGGACATGTATACTTAATCAGACTACCTCCTCCTTCTGACTGCAGTAATTGGTTCGATGGTGAGTTCAGGAGCCAGGCTGGCCAACCAGAGCCCTTCTGAGGATTTTTCTAATGGAGTTCTTGGGAAAGATAGGTTTCCCACTGAGACAGCTTAACAGGACAGTGTGAATCCAGTGTTGCCAATGGTTGTCTCTCATTGTATTGTGAGAGCCAAACATAGAAGAGAGACAAAGACTCAGAGTTCCCTGGATCCAACTACATCTGAGCCCCAAAGGTCAGTCTGGAATTTCCAATTTCATGAGCCAGTACATTCCAATTTTTGTTGAAGTCATTTTGGGTTGGCTCTCTACCACTTGCAACTCAAAAGAATCCTGGATGATTATAGGTCCAATATGCAAAAGGCTGTAGCATTTTCTTAGGCTTCTCTGCTCTATGATCTCAGTCTCCACCTACTTGGCAAGAGTTCGATTCAATGCAATTCAATTCAATTTCGTTCCATTCAATCCCATTTGATTCCATTGGCTCCATTCAGTTAGATTAAATCCAACTTAATTTATTTCACTTGTTTTGGGTTTTGTTTTTTTTTTTTTTTTTAGATTTTTTTTTTTAAGTAATCCCAACACCAAATATGATGCTTGAACTCACAACCCTGAGATCAAGATCCACATGTTCCACCAGCTGATAGTCAGGTGCCCCTCATCCAACTTGGTTGAAGCACCTACTATGTCCTGGACTTCTTACTGAGTTCTAGGGATTCATCGATGGCTAAGTGCCCATTTTTCACTTAAGGAGTTGAAAGTGATTTATAAACAGTCTGTGTGAGGGGTACCTGGCTGACTCAGTCAGTAGAGTGTGCAACTCTGGATCTTGGGTTTATGAGTTCAAGCCCTATAATGAATGTAGAGATTACTCTAAAAAAAAATGAACGGTCAATGTCATAAATATTCTTCTGTTCCAAGCACGGTGGAACCAGAGAGAAACAATGATTCTTACCATTCTGATATTAGGTAGTTAGTTCATTTACTATAATGGAAGCCAGTGCCATTTATCGCCCAAGAGCAAGGACCATGGAGACAGACTCATTTCCTACTGTTTGGTAGCAAAGTGACATTCAGTTAAAAGGCTTCACCTCCCTGAGCCTTACTTTCCTTATCTGCAAAATGGGGATGGTAATGCATCTATGTCGATCTATTATGGAAAGTCGATGGAAGAATGAACCAGTCAAGCACACAGCATGCACCAAGTACTCCATACGTGATCCTCTCCGTATGGATGGATTACCTCCGTCCTCTCCTCTGCCTATGGGGAGTGCTGGGTGGGTGGGAGTGGCAGAACGCAGAGTTGGGGGTGGGGTCCGTCAGCAACAGAATTCTCTCTACACTCTCCTTAGACACCAAAACCCTAGGACCTGGCACAGAAAAGGCACTGAAAACACATGTAGTACAAGTGTGTGGCATGAAAAGTGAAGAATTGTTTGTAGACAGGGAGGGTGAAGGTCAGAAAAAGCCTTCAGCAGGTGGTCAGTGTTAATGCCAGGATTTCTCTTTGGGAGTGGCTTAGGGGCAGATTTCCTGGGGCTTGACTTGAAGCTGCATGATAAGCCAAGCTCTTTCCCTAAGATTTAGAAATGGAAGCAGGTGATGGAGACTATGGGGAGGAGAAGTGTTTAAATCCACTGGGAAGGGTCATTCTGACCCTCCCCAAGGCTCAGAGACCCTCTGGTTACTCAACCTCCATCTTGGGACAAATAACAAGGAGCTGGGCAGGAAGCTCAGAGGTCAGTAACCCAAGACAATGACTTCATTTTCTAGAAGTGGAAACCAAAGCCCAGAGAAACTTGTCCCTGGTGAGTGACCCATCAGGTTCATGACAGATCCCGGCAGGACCCATTTATCCCATCACTCATCCAGGTGTACATTCTACCCTATCCCCACTCTTGGAGATTCTCACCAGGTCTGAGCTGGAGGGAGAGGGAGGTGGGGGTGACACAGGGTCAGGGGACAACTTGAGCATGTCCCGTCCCTCTGCCAGGCTTTTCCTTCATATCCCAAGAGACTTTTCTCACCCCATCTTCATCCTCCTCCTCTTCTCAAGGAGCAACCCTTTGGGTCTTACTTTGGAAAGGTCTAGGGGCCACTGATAATTTCCTGCCTCTCCCTTCAATACCTCTTGTAACCAGTCCCGCCTCCTTCAATTCAGCCCATATAAGAAGTGACAAAAACTCCAGCTTTCACAGGGGCCAAGGACATAGCAGTGGGACAGCCAGGCATGGGACAGTAGGCACTGGTAGGGACTGTGACACATTGGAGAGTCCCTGCCCATCCAAAGACGGCCAGCTGGGTGTGGCCTCATCTTGGAGAAGCCAGAAATGGAGACTTTTGTGTACATTATTTTTTTCTTTTTGGTCTAGATGAACACATCTGCTAGGGGAGTCGGCCCTCCATTTACAACTCAAAGTTGTAGGCACTTCCAGGCCTCGGAGGGGGCAGATCAGCCCCACAGATGGAACGGGGTAAAATGGAGTTGATCAGGGCCATTGGCACAAAATCAGCAGTGGAGGGAAGAAGCCTTGGCGAAGTTGCTGAGTTTCTGAAATCCCAGGCACTCCGTGGTGGGATTTTTTTTCTGCCGCACGGAACAACCTTCTGCCAGGCTCCTGGATGCTGACAGCCCAAGATGTGGAATTTACTTTGAAATGCAAATCACGGGGAAAAAGTGATATTGATGTTGCCGCCTAATTAAGAGCTGGCCTGGTTTAAACTTTGGAGGGCTCCTGACAGTCTCTGGCCTTGGAGGGAGCCCGGGAGGACGCGATTTTTATTAAATCGAAGTCCAAGTGGATGGGGAGGCAGAGGGGGGACTCACAGTGGCGTTGGGACTCCTGAGTTCTTCACAACTCACTTACAGAGACAGCAGGGCCACGGGTCTCAGAACATTAGCCCCAGAGCCATTTCCCTTCCAGGGTCACTGATCACGGAGAGGGGATGGAGGCGTGGGTCCGGCGACAGGGCCTGGCTTTATTGGAACTGAAAGCAACACAAGGCAGCTGATTGGAGTGGTCAGCTGTGATTTACGGGAGGCCTCATTTGCAGATTCTCTCTGCGAGGTCTGAGTTATGCTTGGAGACCTTCCAGAATTAGTAGCTGCCAAGACAGGGACATTCACAGCCTCTCAAGGCCAGTGCCCTGGGGGCAGGGAAATAGGAGCTCAGGGCTGCCTCCCCACTGCCGGGGTTCTCCAAGGACAGCTGATGCATACAGCAGGCTGAGAAGCTAGTGCTCTCATAGTTTTCATTTTACCAAGGAAGAAACAGAGCTGGAGAGGGTCATGCAGCAAGCGAGTGGCAGAGCTGGGATTTAGACCTGTATAGTCTGACTCTTGGTGTCAAGGTCTTACCCCTTGACTCTGTAACCCCTGGCTCTCTGCCCAGTGCTTGGCCCATGGGCGATCCCGGATATATTCCATTAATATTTTATTTTCTAGAATGGGATGTGGAGCTTACAGCCTGTTAACTGACCTGTACCCCTGGGGGCGGGACTCACAACTCGGTCTCCGGACCCAGTAGTATTTCTACTACTCTAGTAGTAGTAATATTTCTACTACTCTAGAGCTCTACTACTCTAGAGCTCCTCAAGGAAACTGAGCTTCCTTGAGGGCAAGCAAGGGACAATACATTGAGCTTTCCCTGCTCAGGCTGCCCAGTGCAAAGCTGAGCACACTCCTTCACTCATTCCTTCAGCAGGTGTGTGCCTGGAATGCCTTTCGTAGCTATGCTGGGTGCTGGGGCCCCAATAGACGTGGTCTTCTCCTTGGGAACCCATGTCCTTGTGGGACCAGTGGCAGGTAAAGCAACAATAACCACAGCAAGGGATGGAGGTGGGAGGGGGCTCTGAGACCCCAGAGAAGGGGCCTTTAAATTAATGTTTAAATTTAAATTAATGTTTCTGCCTCTTGCACCCAACGAGGACTGAATCAGGCCAACGGGAACTCGAGGTGGAAGAGTGGGCTCTGAAATTCAAAGAAATCCCCCTGGTGTATTAGGGTATTTACAGATTCAGCCTTTGGATCCAGACAAGCTTGAGTCGGGATGCATCTACATGATTTAATCGCCCCATGTCCTCAGGAGACCCACCTCACCCCAGTGACCTGGTTTCCTCCTCTGAAGAACACCTGTCTCCCAGGACTAAATGAGAAAAGGCAGATCATACACCAGGGATGGAGGCTGGAGTGTCAGAAGAACTCTAGAACCCTAGCTGTTCTTACTGTCACTGTCACCACCAGGACCACGAAGCTCTCTGTAGACTCAGAAGGCTGCCGGCCCACATGTGCGGGGCTCAGCCCCTCTCCCTTCCTTCCCCCGACTTTCTTCCCTCCACCGAAGAGCCCTGAGCCCAGAGATACAGCTCTGTGTCTGGTTCCAGGCAGGGGCCAGTGCGGACCGGACAGAGCAAGCCGAGGGTCTCGATCTTGGCAACCTTCTATTAGATCGTGCCTCAATGATTTCTGGGTCCAGCACAAAGTCATCCTGAGCCAATGTGTATTGCTGAAAGGAAAATGTGAAACACATGAAACATCATTTTTTAAAATGCCAAAGGGGTTCTCTGACCCTACTGGGTAGAGTGAGAGATTCAGACTCTAGAATACAGCCAGTGTGCACCTCTTGGCAGCCCCCAGGGAACCACACTCCCAATATTTACACCCTAGTGTTGTTCTCTCCCATTCAATGTGGCTAGCCCTGGGGCTCCTTTGACCACTAGCCTGTGGCAGAGGTGAGGCTATACCATTTCCCCAAGAAAGTTCCTGAACCCTGGCTGAAGACCACTGCTGGCCTAAAGGTCTCCCCCTTGGGGCTTGGTGGCCCTTTGTGTCATCAGGACAGATTAGCAGGTGTTAGAAGTTAGAAACAAGTTATCACCAAAGAGAGACTTCCTACGTGACTGAATCAGGAGGATGGGAGGGAATTAATTGAAAAGGAAATGATTTGCTCACCACGATTTAGACTCAAAAGGGAATGGATTTTCTCAGCTTTTGTTCCTGCCCTGATGCCAAGCCTCCTGGCTGTGAGCGCTGCTTTCTGAGAAATGCCAGCTTGGGTGACCCACGGTTTCTGTAAATTCTGTCCACTCCTTCCATCGTGCTCCCACACATGTCCCTGACCCCTAGGGCCCTGAGAAGGGCAGACAGTCTGTCCATCATCCGAGCTTTCCATCTGGAATTCCGTGCCCTCCACGGGGACGTCTGGTCAGGAAGAGAGGACAGTATTTACAGCCCAGCAGCCAGATGGAGCTGGAATGTTCTGTAACAGAACGTAGTGATGAGTGAAAAGTCAGTGGTTCTCAGATTGGAGTTAGTCAAGTACAGTGCAATTGCAGGTTTTGCTTTTATCTCAGAAGGGATATTTTTTCAGTTTTGTGCTAATCACCTCGGTTTCCTGTGAACACACCCCCTGGCTTCTGCAGGCAGGAAGCCGATGGTCCTAGAGAGGGGGCGCCCTCGGGACGCTTTCAATCCAGAGATGTCACCAACTATAGCCCCGGGGGGTGGGGGGAAGGATAGGGGCATTCTGATTTGTGTGGCCCCTCCTTCCTCACCACCAATTTCTGACCATTTTCTCTTGAAATTACATACAGGGTATTAATAATGATGCTGACGGCTCCCTATCTTCCCGCTGCTTGGGCCAGAAGCCGTTTTAGATTTCAGCAGTTTGAAAGATGTTAACCCCAAATGGAAATCTAATCACGAATCATGGGGCCATCGGGGACGTGCTAGGGGTCTGGCCCAGGCTGAAGCGTGTCTGTTTCCAGTTCTGATTCCCTGACATCCCCTCCCCTCCCCTCGATACCTGGGATCGATTGGTGGCTTATTTTCCTATAAACAAAATGATATCCTGTAAACATGGATTTGAACATGATTGACAAGAAAGGGTTGGGTCTGACCCTAGAATATGACCCCTGTCATCACTCCGGGAGAGAACTCGCCCTAAGGGAAGAGATGGCCCAGTGCGAGGACATGAGTCCAACAGCAGAGGCTGAGTCATCCTAGGGACAAAGGGATGCGAGTGGAAAGATGATGATGTTATGAGCGTTGCTCAAATGCACCCTTGGACCAGGCCAGCTCTCTGGATGCGTGCATCACAGGGCAAAGCAAGGGAGAAGCTTCTCAAAGCTTGAGAGCCAAGCAGCAGTGCTGAGATCCCTCTGATGGGTTGTACAGCAAGGGGAAGAAAGCCCCTCACACCACGCCCTTCTCTTCATCCTGGATTAACGGGTAACACCTGCAGAGGAATTTCAGCTCATGGAAATGGGCTCCTAGTGGGGCAGTGGGGGAGAGGATGACACCTGGGAAATAGTGCCTGGTCCCTGCTATGCCATCTAGGGGAAGTGCCATGTCCAGAGGGAAACGCTGGGGCACAGGACTGTCCCACACAGTCACTCTGGATTCCCGAGAGAGGCTGCACAAAAGCACAGTGACCTGAATATTTGAACTAACCTTAAAGGAGAAGAGAAAAGGAAAATGAAGAAGCTCTTTGAAGAACGCATACCTGCTTGCAGATCAGGAAACAGGGTTGGTTGCTCATTGTCAGGAGACAGCTGAAGAGAAGAACATCAAAGGACCCCAGAGAAGGCAAGAGGAGGCACTTACCTGCAGGGAGTAGCCAATTAAGAGGGATTTTTTTAAGCCAGCAAGTTAAGCCCTGGTGAGCAATCCACCTCCGGTCGGCCTGGAGCTGTCCCAGACCACAGGCTGGCCTAGAGGGATTATTGGTGGGCAGGCTCCAGGTTTGACAGGCCCATCAGTCAGTGTCATGGTTGGGCACAACTACCTGGCCCTCAGGTAGTTAAGCTGGTGAGCAGCCTAGAGAGCATTGCTTCCCCAAGAGTGAGGACTCCTTAGTAAGAAAGGAGCTTCCCATTTAGAGATCTAGAATTCAGAGGAGGAACTCCACTTACAGCTAGAGACAATTGAAATGGGAGAGAGCTTGCACCAGTAATTGGGAGCCCTGACCTGGTCCGTGCTGGGGGAATGGTTTCTGCCCTCTAAACGGCTGGATGATTGATCATATGGTACTCATAAGGAGGAAATCCCACAAGGAGGATGTAGCCTGTTAGATGGTCGTTCAGCAAATATTTGTTCCCTCGCCCACCTGCAAGGAGCACCAGGCATCCCACGCCTTGCCTTGGGTTCAGTTGTGCAGTCTCCTGCGACCAATAGGATGTTAGAAGAGGTCACTCAAAGGAGACTTGAAATGCATTCATGCCGAGGAGGAACAGATGTGGATGGAAGCTGACCTGAGCCCATCCCTGCTGAGCCCAGCCTCGGTCACCCAAACCCCAGGTGACCCCCAGACAACGGGAGTGGAAAAGCAATCCCGGGGTGGGGGGTGTAGACGGAGAATCTTGTCCTCTTCAGGCCCCAAACGCTCAGAACTCTTTCAAAACCCTGCCTTGCTGCTAAGTGTGTAGACAGTGCTCTTATCCCAACCCTCTCCTGGGGCTTTACGGGTAAGAGTCATCTGCCTGGCTTCACTTCCTCATTCCAGCTCTTTCTAGCTTTGCGTCTTTGAGCTTTGATTCCTTTATAGAATGGAACAGATGATTCGCTACTTAAAGGGGTAGGAGTTCGGTTTTGTTTTGTTTTGTTTTTTAGATTGATTTATTTATTTTTGAGAGAGAGAGAGCACATGAGAGCATGTGCAGTGGGGACGGGCAGAGAGAGAGAAGGAGAGAATGTCAAGCAGACTCTCCACTGAGCATGGAGCCCAGCTTGGGACTCGATCTCAGGACCCTAGATCATGACCTAAGCCAAAGCAGAGGCTTAACCCCACTGAGCCACCCAGGTGCCCCAAGGGGTATGAGTTTTAAATGAGGTAGTGCAAGGGCGCCTGGGTGACTCAGTGGGTTAAGCCTCTGCCTTCGACTCAGGTCATGATCTCAGGGTCCTGGGATTGAGTTCCACATCAGGTTCTCTGCTCAGCGGGGAGCCTGCTTCCCTCTCTCTCTCTCTGCCTGCCTCTCTGCCTACTTGTGATCTCTGTCAGTCAAATAATAAAATAAAATCTTTAAAATAAATAAAAATAAATGAGGTAATGCTTATAAAATAGGTTGGACATTATCTGTCACATAATCCATCAGTCTTTCCACAGGTAGGGTTGATAACTATACTTGGTCATGGTTGGAATTTGACACTCCAGACCCATTATGTTTGGAATTCACCTTTCAAGCCCAGTCAGACTTGGGAGCTAGAACGCCTCCATTCATGCCTGCCTCCTCGCTGGTGAGCCCGGCCTACAGCATCAGCCTGTTTCTGGCAGAAGGGCACAGTTCTGAAAAGCACACACTCTTAGATTTCCCACCGGAGAGGCCTCAGCAGATTCTGGAAGGTTGATGTCAAGTGTTGAGAAGGAGGGCATGAATCATGTCTTTCCAGGGAGGTTAAAACTCCAGACCCTGGGCAGTTGCCAAAGATCACAGAGAGTGGGGTCAGGTTCCGAGTGTCTTGTAAGGCTGGATTCTTTCCTGAATGCGACAAGTCTGAATCCTGTAGGATGAATACCAAAAACTCAGTGAGCCAGCCAGGTTTGTAAACACAGGCTGTGTGACTAGAAGATGAGGGGTTCAGTCCGGGTCAGAGGAGAAAGTGTGCCCATTCCGCTTCTCCAGCTTCAGCCTCTGAGGGAACCCAGGGCCCTCGGCTCTCTCTACAGTGAGAAGGAGCTAGAGGTTCTATTGGGATCCTCACTCTGTAGTTGAGGGGTGTTTAAGAAGGACTCTGCCGGAAGGGCACCTGGGGGGCTGGGGGGATTCCGTTGGTTAAGCATCTGACTTCTGATTTCAGCTTGGGTCATGATCTTGGGGTTATGAGATCGAGTCCCGTGTTGGGCTCCGTGTTCATTAGGGAGTCTGCCTGAGGTTCTCTCTCTCCCTCTACCCCTTCCCCTCCCTGTGCTCACACACACTCTCTCTCTCCCAAGTATTAAATAAATAAATCTTAAAAAAAAAAAAGCCTGCCAGAGCCACAGAACTGTCCCAGAGAGCATAACTGAGAAAGAGATGAATTTTATCTTTATATTCGCTGGGTCTAACATGCCCATTTTCTCACACATTTTAACGTCTCTGAAATCAGGATGTTTCTTACCAGTGACGGACGTGAAATGTCGTGTCACAGGGTAGCTGGCCCCACGGTCTCCCTGCTATAGTGGTTCATGAAATAACATGCGTTGTACCCAGTGGGGCTGTCGATGAGATGAAACGCAGTCCTTCCTCCGGCCACTCATGTTCATGTATGGAGTTGCACTGTGCTAAACTCTGATCAGTGCTTTGCATGCGTGAGCTCCTGAGTAAGACTCTGAAGTCATTCTCGTTCTGCAGCTGAGCACACCGAGGTCCGCGAGGTGAAGTCCCTTGCCTCATGCCTCACTACCATGGAAAGCTCCCCACCTCGTTCTTCAATCTCTCGCCTGAATCCATTTCTCTTTGATCAACCCTCTCAGAAACACTCCGTCTGTTGATAAATCAGACCAGGGTTTCTTTTTAAGACCTGCCTCCCTGTCTATCTGCCTATTTATCTGTTGAATCTATCTTCCTCTCTCTCTCCCTCTCACTCTTTCTCATCCTCGGTCCCTCCACCTTCCACCCCCCTCCCCCAACCATCCCTCCCTCCAGCTTTCCTCCCCCCATTCTCTCTCCTCCCACAAATGTATGCACATCTCCGGCATCCTTGAGTACCTGCTCCCCAAGTCTTTCTCTTAATCTAGAACACCCCTGAGAAATGGACTTCATTCCCTCAATCAGAATGTATTTATTGGGTATCCACTATTACCAAGGCTCTGGGGAAATTATTCTGTGCAAATGAGAGATGAACAAATCTGTCTCCTGATCTCATGGTGTTTACAAAATGGTGTTATGTAAAACTTTTGCTTTTTGTAGGCCAATTAAAACCCCATTTTAAGGCACTAGGAAAATCTATTGATCGAAAAGTGGTGGATTACACCCTTCTACCTTCATGGATATAACAGAGTGTGCCCTGCCTGATATGCAGGAAGGTTAAAAACAAAAACAAAAACAAAAACAAAACAAAAACCACTGGGACTAGCAAAGGTTGGAAAAACTCTCATTTCATAGCTGGAAAAAGCCTTCTGCTTGGCAAATACTGGGGATTTAAATGCCCTTTGGGGCAAGCTGTTCCTCTGTTCTGGAAAAACCACCTGAACGGGCCCTTGAGCTACACGAGAGCAAAGCAAGTGGATGCCAATTTTATCAGGGAAAGCTGTGAATTAGCTGTTATCCTGAACACAGATGGTTAGGCCAAGGTCCTCCTAACTCTCTGGAGACTTTGTTTCCTTTAGGGCGGTTAGGGGGATTTTTTTTTTTTTTCTGTGTGCTGTTCAGCCAGCAGGTGCGGGAGGCCTGGATCATGCTATAGGCCTTCGGGGCTTAGTGTGTGCTGGTGATGAGCATTGCAGATGCGGAGCTGGGGCAGAAGTCCTGGGAAGGAGCCATGGGAAGGAAGAGAAGGTCCAGCTTGCAAAAGAACCTGGTCCTGCTCAGGGGAGTCTAACTCTATAGTGGAGGGCATACAGATGGTGTCATCAAAAATATAGAAATGTGGGGGCCTGGGTGGCTCAGTCAGTTAAACGTCTGACTCTTGACCTCAGCTCAGGTCTTGATATCAGCATCGTGCATTCAAGCACTGCACTGGGCTCCACACCGGGCATGGAGCCTCCTTAAAAAAAAAAAAAAATTCTTTTTAAAAGTACAAATGCAAGAATTTACCAAAAACCACAAAACTGAGTCTGTTAACCTGTCATGCGAAAGAATGTCGGTGAGGAATTTCGCTGAGCAGATTATGCACAGAGGGGCTGAAGTCAGGAGTGTGAGGTGCTAGAAAGGGACTTCTAGAAAGAGATGGTGCTCTGCTAATTGTGGGTTGGAAGCTGATGAATGCATCCCGAGGTCTGTACACAGATCCAGTGGGCAGGAAAGAGTCTCCAAGTACTTCCAGTGAGGACTGGAGCTGAGGGTCACTAAAAGCTTGTGGCCCCTTATCAGCTGCAGCTGGTTGTAACCATTTGCCATGGGATACAACAAGCTGTTGGGCTAGGTAATACCAGTTTAAGTAAGGGCTGATGTAAGGAGAAACTGTCTTTCTCACAGTGCTATTGAAGACTGAGTTACTCAGACTTTGGGAAAGGTACAAAGATGCCGAGTGATTTTATTCTGATGCCATTGCCTTGCATTGGGACCAAAGGCCAGGCTTCCCCTTTTTGGTCCCCAGTGGGGCTTCTCATAGAGGGACAATTTGAGACCAAATTTGCTGACGGATAATGGCCAGAGCATATACAAAAGCAAAACTGTGGCCAGAGCATATACAAAAGCAAAACTGTGACTCACAAGCTCACCAGCCCCAGGACACAACCTTGGCTGCAATGAGCCCCATGTGGTAAGGACTTGATCGAGAACTACCAGCTTTTAAAAAAAAATAAAAGAAAAGAGAAAGAACAACCAGCTTCCCTAATTTTTCTGCTACTTGCAAATGAAAACCAGAGAAAGGAAAATAAACTCCCTAACCAATCAGGTAGAATGCCCTCTTCTAGTTCACCAGCCTCCAGCTTCCTGGGCCAATAGCCTCTACTCAGGGCACACCTGAGGCTGTCCCTTGTTTCCATGATAAAGCTTTCTCATTCATCTGCCTGCCAAAGGCAAGTGATTGTGGCCAACTCCTTTGTTTTATGGCCAACTCTCAATAAATAGCTTTTGTTTATTCTTATTTGGGTGGTCCTCCTTTCTTGCCATGATTCCCATTGTTGGATTGCAGACAGGAAAGGAGGCCAGTTGAAGTGGCATTTTAGACAAGGAGAGATGGACCCAGGAATGTAGGCGTGGTCTCGGGTGCCCCTGGTGGGTGGGATCAGCTGCTCCACTCCCCATCCTTGGAGGAAGGACAGCAGCCAGGCAAGGGGCAGCTTGTGAAGGGCCCATAGGATGGGCTTGGAGCCTGAGAGAAGCCACCTCTAGCAGCAGAAATAAATTGCATCTTTGGTTGTAAATCCCTCTTGGAAGATCAGCAACTTCTTGGCAAACTCGACAGTCTAGTCTTGGCTGTGCCATGAGACTTAAAGTAAGGGCTTACTCCCAGATGCAGAAAGATCAGTAAAGGGGAAGGTAGAAGTCATGGTGGGAATTGCAAAAGCCCAAAACACCAGGAGGCATCAGGGCAGTGGCAAAGCCCCAGATCCCCTGATACCACAGCCTCTACCCTCAGCAGGTTTAAAGGAAAAGCATCCTATAGTCTTTTGTGATGATGAATGATGCTTTCTCTCTTCCTTCACAGGCACCAACTATGGTGTGGTCACCCTTGAGAAACCTCAGAAATGTTTGGGGGAACAGAAAGCTCTTAAAAACACTAATTCTTGCTAGCAGTGCATTTGATAATAAAAGGGGGCAATGTATGAGTGCCTGGGTGGCTAGTCAGTTGAGAATCTGATCCTTGATTTTGGCTCAGGTCATGATCTTGGGGTCCTGGGATTGAGCCCCATGTCAGGCTTCGTGCTTGGCGAGAAGTCCGCTTGAGGACTCTCTCTCTCTGGCATTATTGGACAATTCCAATAACCAACAGGAGGTGGCTAAATCAGCCATCCAATGGACTATTACACAGTGGTTAAAAATATTTGAAACTATGCATCAAGCAGAAAAAACGTAAGCCAAAATTTTGGCACAATTCCATGCCATTTTCATGATGAAAACCAGCTACAAGGATAGAAAAAGGAGCATGAAATTATTGACCAAAATCTTAACAGTTGTAACCTCTGTATGAGGGCCTGGATGACTTTTACTTTCTTCTATTTGTTTATTGGCATTTTCTGAAGTTGCCATCATAAATATGAATTTTAGATTTACACTGGAAAAAGTGAATGTTATCTTGCATGCTATTTTACCAATGGAGCTGCTCTGGATCTGAGTTTGCGACTCTACTCTCTTCCTGATGCTCCCACGTGCTCCTCCCTGGGGTCTGCCTGGCTGACAAAAATTCCAGGAAAATAAACCCAAAATGCAGCTTAAGGAGATCTGTTCAGGAACTAGCAGGGAGGGGAGCCAAATGCTCCATCCAATCCCTTGCCAGCCATGGTCCTTGGAAGAACAAAGAAGCAACACTTTCAGAAAGGAAGGATTTGGCGCTCTGGTGAGAGAATGTTGATCAGGGAAGCAGGGTGGGGTGTGGGGGTGGGCTGACACAGACTGAGAGTGGGGCTGGGCTTTACCTTCCCATCATCTCAAGGCCACACCCTGAATTACAGCATTCTATAATTCTTTTGGCTATAAACCATCAACATTTTCTCCATCCTCTGTAGGGTATGGGTAAAAGCATCTTTACACAATTTGGCTATTTTAGTGGATCATAATTTTTTATTGTTATTTATTTATTTATTTATTTATTTTTATTTATTTTTTAAGATTTTATTTATTTATTTGACAGAGAGAAATCACAAGTAGACGAAGAGGCAGGCAGAGAGAGAGAGAGAGGGAAGCAGGCTCCCTGCTGAGCAGAGAGCCCGATGCGGGACTCGATCCCAGGACCTTGAGATCATGACCTGAGCTGAAGGCAACGGCTTAACCCACTGAGCCACCCAGGTGCCCCAATTATTATTATTTATTTGAGAGAGAGAGAGAGAGTACGAGGAGAGACGGGAGAGAAACTCAAGCAGATTCCGTGCTGAACGTGGAGTCTGATGTGGGGCTCGATCTTAAGACCCTGAGATTATGACCTGAGCCAAAACCAAGAGTCAGTCACTAAGCCAACTGTACCACTAGATCTATAATTTTAAAACTTATGTAAGAACAGTGTACTTGGAGCCCCCCTATTGAGGTTCTGAAGCTGCCACTGCAGACTTCAGAGTGGGGGGCAGCTCTGTTTTCATAAACAAGCAGTCAAGCAGCTGACAACTGGCCAGTCCCATAAGTCTCAGGAACCTGAGCTGCTCTGGCTTATGCTAACACAGCCATGTGAGCGCCCTGCCTCCAGCCAAGCATGGCTGAATTTTTTCCTACCACTCTCAGAGAGCATGAAAGGTGCTATGAAAGTATATAATAATGCAAAGCCAGTATAATTAATTCTGAATTCTTGTTTATTGTTTTTAGGGTAATCCATCTACTCCTCCATCCATCCATCCATCCATCCATCCAGTTGTCTACCCACCCACCCACCCATCTATTCATCTATCCATCCAGACTTCCGAACTTCCTTCCTTCCACTCATCCATCCACCCACCAGTCCATTCATGCACCCCAACCACTCACCCTTCCACTCATCCAAATATATATGGAGCCAAGCGTTCTCCAAAATGGTTGCTGCCCCAAGTAGCCCAAAGTATAGAGGGAAAGGAAGACAAGTAAGTTGCTAATCATCACAGAACATCTCATTCATTGATGCGGAGTTTAATAGATATGACCCCTCTGTGCAAGGTTAGTAGAATTATAACTGCAAATTCCCTTGGAGCCCTCAATTCCACGTTTAGACAGGTAACCTGCAGGTGTAATCATCCATGTAGAAAACGACTTGTGTACTGAGCTATTCACTTCAACATCACTGGAAATAGCAAAAGTTTGGAAATCACCCAAATGACCAAGTGGAGGGGACCGATTGGACAAATGATAGCATATTTACACAAGAATATTGTGGAACTCTTTATATACTGATGATGGGAAGATCACTGAGATTTAGGGTTAAGTTAAAGAAGAATACAAAACAGTGTGTGTGTGTGTGTGTGTGTGTGTGTGTGTGTGTTTTACCACCTGTATTGAGACAATAACACTTATGTACATTACATTTGTCTGCAGACTGCTCCAATGCACACAGAGGCTTTTTCTAGAGGTCTGACACTTTCAAGTGACCCTCAATGAATAAAGGAGGGGCACTGGTGGATAAATACCTCAGCTCCCTCACCCCTCAGTGGCGACAACTGAGAGATGTGGATTGAGCCTCAGTTACCCACAGTCATGACCTGCTCATTCACACATGCTTAGATATCCTCCCTTCTCTATCTCCTTTCCCCACTTTTTCACTATGTTGCCTGGGATAAGCTCCCAAATGAACTACTTGCACTGAATATTTACCTTGAAGTCTGTTTTAGAGGAAACTTAAATTAAGACATTGTCACTGCTTGTTGTTAGATTGAAAGTACAATCACTGGCAGCCTCTGGGGAGGAGAGCTGGGTAGTTGAGGGTGGGGGTGACAAGGGGGCTTTTTCTCATAGAACCTCCGGTATCTTTTGAAAGGTGTACTGTAGGAAATATTATATTACCAACTGAAAAATAATTTCCCAGTGATACCAATTGATAAATGATGCAATTGGAGCAACACAAAGTGTTCTGGGAGCACAAATGGGGCATGCTGGAAAGCCCAAACTCAGCCAGTGAACACAGTAAACTGTGTTCCAAGGAGTAAACTCCCTGGGCTCCAGGAGCTAGCCATATAGGTTCAAATCCTGGCTCTACCTACCACTTAAAATTTGCATGACAGGCCAAGTTATTTGAATGCTCTGTGCTTCAGTTTCCTTGTCTGTATAAGTGAAGATTATAACCATGGTACCTACTTCATAGGGTTGTTGTGAGGGGTATTACACATTAAGTCTCTTAGTCCATTCAGACTTCTACAACAAAGTACCACAGACCAAGAGGCTTATAAACAGCAGAAATGTATTGCCCACAGTCCCGGAGGGTGGAAGTTCAAGATCAAGGGGCCAACATGGTCAGGTGAGGGCCCTCTTCTGGATCACAGGCTTCTGGCCATGTCCTCACATGATGAAGGAGCAAGGGAGCTCTCTGCATGGAGTTTCTCTTATAACAGCACTAATCCCATTCATAAGGTTTCCACCCTCATGACTTAATCATGGCTCTAAAGGCCCCACCTCTTGGCACCATCACCTTGGTGATGCATCTGGGAGGACATAAACAGACAGACCATAGCAATATGCAAAGGTCTAAGAGAGCTCGCTGACAACATTCCACCTGTGTTAACTGGGGTTACACAGCTTGATCAGTTTGATCTTGATCGAATCCATGTTTGTCCAAGGGAAGTGTTCATATTAGGTACCCCTCTCCCAGGAACCTTCCAAATGTCTCCACTCTGTGCATTTGCTACTTCCAGGAGGAGAGCACAAACATCTCTTAAGAAACTTCTGGATGGGTTTGCACCATCATCAGATTCACGCGATGGTCCGGCAGAGCCTCACAGAGCTATCAAGGACAGTAAAATCCCCAGGAACCAATCAGCAGCCCAGGCAAGTTGGGAAAAATCCACATTTTGGGCCCAAAACTGCACCAGGCAGCAGTTTTGACAAGAAGCTAAGGATGGGCGGTGGAGAGAGGAATGCAATTGGCTTTGGTTTATGTCGTCTTACAGTTTTTATGTCTGCTCTGGAATGAGCTTCCTTTTCTCTCTCACTTAAAGAGACCTGCATTCTGGTAATTAAGCTCCAAGTGAGCCAACAGTATCCACCATGTCAGTAAGTACATTTTCAGTTCTTGGTCCTGTTATTTAGAGTGACGCCATTATTTATCGTACAAGGTAATATGTATCTCTGTTCTCTGGTGTCTCCTAGACCCTAAAGCAGAAAAATGCTTTAATAAAAATTCATATATTGCCTCCTTGAAGCTGAGAGGCTGTATTATTAAAGATTGCAGAATGGTCTGGGTTTGGGATGTTTTAATGAATTACTGCCTAATATTTCTTTTCTTGTGACACATATATGATTAGTAAATGTTGTCTGCTCACTGATTAACTTTGTTTATTTCCTAATTAGGTTTAGGATCAGCTGTCTAGTGGTTATAGAAATAATTGTTTGATTAATGTGTGGGAATTTACATTTTCATTACACTCCTGAATAAGTTCCGTCCCAATTAGCTCAATGCCCTATGCCGATCTGGGGCACTGGAATTACAATTTTCACCCATTAAGTAATAACTGTTATATTGATTGGTGATAATTGGGTGTAGATAGTAAATACACATTAGCAGAATTTAAATTATATACCAACCGGTTCTTTTCATTTGCCTCTAGATTAGCAAAGTTCTAGAGATGGTTACCTGGGGTTTGGATAGAGTAGGACCTGACATACTTGCACACGTTTTTTGCTCAGTGAATTCCATGAAGTTTCCAGAAGAGCTGTGGAAATCAGCCATCTACTACAATTTGATCTCTGAACTTGTCAAATGAGTATACCCTTCAATTTCTCCCTAGGCGCCTCAGCTGGCTCACCCTAGTACCTCCTTGTTTCTCTCTCAAGAACCCTCAATAGCTCCCCATTGCCTGCCATTGTAGATTTAAATGTGCTGGCTGGTGCCCAAGAATCTTCAAAATACAATTCCTTCCTATCCATCCATTTATGTTAGGCTTTCTGCTGTGCATAGAGACCCACTCAAGGCATCTCAGGGAAATAAGAAGAACTCCCTGGAAGGACATGTGTGGAGTGGAGGTAGACCCACAGAGTCCTCAGAGGAAGGTAACAGGGCATTTCTGCCTCTCTAGGTTTTTCTCTGTGTGCAGCGGTCTTTCTGTCTCTGTCTCTCCATCTCTACCTTTGTCGCCATTATTTCTCTGTCTCTTGGTCTCTGTCTCTCAACTCCTTTACGCACACTTATTCAAGTCTCCTAGTTTCCTACCCAACTGATTTTTCTCTCTCTCACAGCTGCAGCCTGCACCTGGCTTGGCTGTGCTGCGGTCCTGACTCAACCCCAGGGAAATGTATCACCAACTACCACCCTGCCTCTCATTTCCAATTACTGAGGGAGACATGTGATCTTGGGATCTCACCACGTGTCAATCCTTTGCCTTCTGCTTTTGAATTATTTGCCACAGACTTCTACCAGCTAGATAAAATTCACTTCATATATAAAGAAAAAAGAAGAAAAGAAGAGGCGAGGGGAGGGAAGGGAAGGGGAAGAGGAAAGGAAGAGAAAGAAAAGGAAAGGAAAGGAGAAAGGAAAAGAAAAGAAAAAGAAGAGAGGAAAGGAGGCAAGAAGGGAGAGAGAGAAAGAAAAAGAAAACCAGTTCCTTGTGAATTTAATATTATGTATCATAACGGGAGTTTTTAATCCATACCATAAATGGGAGCCAGCCTTTTCCTAATTAAAATAAAAGCATAACAATTTACAATTTTAAAAATCTTATCTGTACCAACTTAGACTGTTCTCTGTGCCCTCAGCGGGTACACCCTACCCGGTGGAAAGCGTCGGACTCACCCTTTGATGCCACCACGCACAGCGGGGCCAGCAGCGTTGGGATTGGGCGCCCCGGGTCATGTGACCATCACTGTCCAATTCACTGTGGCCAAGGTGCGGGCGTGAGTACCAAACTCCCTCAGAGAGCCAGTGGACTGTGTTAAGTGATGCTCTACACGCACGATCACACTTCGTCCCACGGCAAGGCCACCGGGAGGGCATTAGTAGTCCTGTTGCTCTGCCCTTTGAAGCCTAACAGAACAGGATAACCCGCAGGGGTCCAGGGGAAGTTTGGCTTGAGGCCGCGGGAAGGAAGACGCGGCTCCGTTTAGCAGCGCTCACAGTTCCATCAGGAGCTGCACCTCTGCCCCAGAATTCAAGGTCAGTTCCAGTGGCCTCCGGAAAAGGAACTCCTCCCCTCCAAACTCCTGGAAGGTGGAGCTGCGGTCAGCCAGGCCCTGTCTGTCTGCCAGCGAGGCGTTTCGCGGGAGCCCGGAGGAGGAAAAGCATTTGGACTGCGCTGGGAGCGCTGGGAGACCAGGCCGGCGCAGAGACAAGCCTGGTTCCTCATTGCTGATGCCCACGCTCTCGGGACCCCAGCAGACCTGGGTCCTGCCCAGGTGGCGGAGACAGGAGGCAGGAAGACGGCCCTGGAACTTTCTATGCTGCTTCCATCTACAGCTGGGCTGACCCCACTGCTGCTCTCCTTGCACTGCATTTAACCCACCCGTGCTCCGAGGGTTACTCTGAGGGTACGCCAGCCCTCCCCTAGTGCCCCCTCCTTCAGCACAGCCTCCAAATTTAAAAACAAACAAACAAAAAAATCCATGATGCTTTGTAAACAGAGCTGAAAGTACTGCAGCCACCTTCTCAATTGTACACTCTGGGGAGGAGACCTGTACCTACCATGTTGGCTGTGGTGTCGCCAGCACCTGACACATGGGAAGGTCCTCCGAAATCATTTGCGAATGGTGAGGGAGAATAGTCACTACGGTGAAGGGAGTGCAGCTTCAAGAGTAAAGAGCCAAGGAGGAAGAGCAGAGCCTTCCTTTTTAGTAAGGATATGACCAGAATAGAGGGAGTCCAAAATGGAACAGAGAACCACACGGAGTATCTTTTGTGATGAGATCAAAAACACTGGCTTCCCCCGGAAGGAAGCTAGAATCATTTTTAGTTTCCGCAGAATTCGAAAATCATTTTTAGTTCCCGCAGAATTCTTTTTTGGAGGCTCGGCCAAGAAACACACTGTGTAAAACAGTTTCCCAAAAGGAAGACACTCCTGCCTTCCCGAGTGTAGCTCACAGTGGCTCCAAAAGGACAGACGCTGGGCCCACCCACAGTGGAGTACAGGTTGACCGGGTGAGTTTTGAAGTCAGACTGCTTGGGGTTGAATCCTGGCTCTGACATTAGCTGGCTGTGTGATCCTAGACTGTATGACTTAAACTTTATGATCATCCATTTTCCCCAGCTGTGAAGTGGGGATTATAATCACAAGTACCTTGTAGAAATATCCTGAGGGATAAATGAGATAAGCCATGTGAGACATCTAGCCCACTGCTTAGCCCTATAAGGGCCCAATAGCGGGGTGTGATAAATCCCCACCTCTTCTGGGCCTGGTGGAACTTCTGGATTTAATAGACTCACTCCTCTAAGGGTGGAGAGGTGATATATTGTAACTTGGAACTGCAAGGTCACTGGCATACATGGGGGAGATGGTTGGACAGGGAACAGTGCAGGGGTAAGAGAAGATGTTCTATCCTGGCTTGATTCTAGCCCTAGTCCAATGCAGGCCGTGCTGGTGAATATGGGCCATAAATGGAGCTCAGTGTTGGGTAAACAGAGCTGAATATATCATCCCTGTCCTCCAGGAGCGCACAGGCCTCTAGAAGCTGGGATGCATGTACGTCACCAAAATGGCAGCCTTGCATTGTTCCCGCACGCTGGACTACTTTGTAATTCAAGGTTAGAGTGGTTTAGAAATGCATCCACCAGATCCAGAAGCATTAGAATCAGCCTTTTGGCTAATCCTTGGGTGGAGGGTGACTTTCTAGGAAGAATAAAAATACCATTTCTCCTTTTCAGGGAAGGGAAACTTGTTCTAATCACAGGGCCTTCCCTGGGGTGTCCCGGCTTGCCAAAGCCATGGGATCCTTTTCCACACTGTCTTTCTGATATGCCACTAAATACTGTTACCTGAAAGAATTTTGAGGATGAGCTTAAAGGTGCATGGGGGAGGAGCCAGGGCCGGGGTGGGGGAGGAGCTCGAGGTTGGAGACTTGAAGGGTTGAGCTCCATTCCCAAGACTGTCACTCCAGTGGTCTCAGGGCAGGTCAGTACCTGGGAGGGACAGCATTTGAGCCCTAAGAGGACCAGCCTATGGACCTGAGGATGGCTCACCCAGCCTGGATTTCCACCCAGGGACCCAGCCCCTCCCTGGAGCTCCAGAACTTTCCTGCTGACAGTCCTGCCACCAGGTAAGTGGCATCAATGCCTTTCCTCGGCTTTGTGCCCCATTCATCCATCTTGTAAGAATGTTGTGCTAAAGACACTCACTAAGCCTCAGAAGACTCCTAGAAACCCCAGAAATGTGTGGGTGTGCTCAAGGGAGACGCCAAACCAGCCATTTGGGACTCAACGGAGCAATCAGGCCACCTCAAAGTGAGAACAATGAGCAGGTCACACCCCCATTGCAGATAAAAATTTACTTCAGAAAATTGGGGTGCCTGGGTGGCTCAGTGGGTTAAGCCTCTGCCTTTGGCTTAGGTCCTGATCTCAGGGTCCTGGGATGGAGCCCCACATTGAGCTCTCTGCTCAGCAGGGAGCCTGCTTCCCTCTCTCTCTGCCTGACTCTCTACCTACTTGTGATCTCTCTGTCAAATAAATAAAATCTTTTTTAAAAATTAAATTAAAAAAAAATTACTTCAGAAAATCAAAGAAATGCATGGGTGACTATAACCAGAACATCAGGAGGTAGGTAGGGGACCAGGTAAAGCTGTATCCAGGAGCTCTGCCTTGTCACCAATGATCCAATCCCCTAGTTCCTCCTCTCTCTGACTTCCATGTGTTGGCTTAATCTGAACGCTGACTTCTCTTGAGTTGGAAAGAGATCTGTCATAGACACCTTGGTCATTCAGTTGGTTAAGCGTCTGCCTTTGGCTCTGGTCATGATCCCAGGGTCCTGGGTTTGAGTCCCACATCAGACTTCTTGCTCAGCGGAGAGCCTGCTTCTTCCACTCCCCCTGCTTGTGCCTGCTCGCTCTCTGTCAAATAAATAAATAAAATATTTTTCAAAAGAGAGAGAGAGATCATGGGCTTCCTTATTCATACAGAAGGCAGCTGGAACTTCATCCCAGGGAAAGATGCAGGGCAATGGGGTAAAACACCAACACAGAATGATTCCACAGAGAGACAACAGAACTGGGGTATCTTTTCTAGATCTGCCTTTCTCCATTGGTCCTGGGCTGCTCCTGCAAGGGGTGTGTTGCCAGCACTTCTGGCAGCAGGCAGAGCAGCCTTCTGGAGTCAGGAAAGCCCTTAGGCAGGGAGCCTCGGGCAGCGGCATCCCCAGCTGTGTGCAGCATGCCAGTCGGAAGGCCGGCCGTGGGTGACTCCAGTGTGGGACTGACCTTGTCTGCAACAAGAGGCAGCCTGCAGGCTTCGGTAGAGTCCCTCTTCTGGGCATGGCTCAGCTGAAGAGCATAAACTTCACTCGGGGGGCAATGGGGAGCCATCAAGGAGGTTTTAAGAGGGTGGATCGCAGAGTCAGGTTTGCATTTCTAGACCGTTAACTCTAGAGGCCAGATCTCATCTCGGAGTGTCCAACCACCTAGGTTCGTGTGGGAAGCACGCTTGTTGCTGGCCATGGGGTGCTGTGCTAGAAAGGCGGCTTGTCACGAGCCGGAAGGTAAGGACCTGGCAGGCAGGATGGGGACTTGCTGTGACTCGAGGCTGTCCGCGCCCGCCGGAGCCACAGCTAACTGCAGAGTCTCTGGGGTGTAGTCAATCTTCCCATCGCCCTGGACTCCCCAAGCCTGAGAGAAGGCTGCTGCATCTGGGATCACACCTGCTGGGAGCACACGGGGAGGCAGCTGCCGGGTTCTCTGGGAACCTCCAGGGGAAGGCAGTGGAGCCTTCATGAGTCAGCTTCATCGAACAGTTTTCTTGTGTTCCATCAGACATCGGATTGGGGGGAAAAATGGCTTTTTTCCTGTTTGGTCTAAATTCATTTCTCCCTTCCCCCTCCCCTCCCTGTGAAAGTTTGTCTGAAAGGAAAACAAAAGGTTTCCAGCCAGCTGCCCTTCCTCTAAAGAACAAAGGGCATAGGCCATAGGGACAAGCAAGCTAAGATGTGGTCTTTATCTCTTGCCCAAAGTGACGGGAGAGAGCCCCATGTCTGCCTCTCTGGCCTCTTCTGATCTCAGAAGCAGTGCTGTCCAGGAGAAATATTTCATGAGCCACATATGCAAGCCACGTGTTTAATTTTCAAGTTTTTCATAGCCACATTTAAGAAAAAAGAGAGAGCCTGGCTCAGTTGGTGGAGCCTGTGATTCTTGATCTCAGGGTTGTGAGTTTGAGCCCCATGTTAGGTGTAGAGATGACTTAAAAATAAAATCTTTAGAGGGCACCTGGGTGTCTCAGTAGGTAAAGCATCTGCCTTTGGCTCAGGCCATGGTCCCAGGATCCTGGGATCAAGTTCCCTGGGGTGGATCCTGGATCAGGCTCCCTGCTCAGCAGGGAGTCTGCTTCTCTGTCTGCCCCTCACCCCTGCTCATGATTGTGTGTGCTCTCTGTCTCTCTCTCTCTCTCTCACAAAAATAAATAAATAAAATATTTTTTAAAAAATCCTTAGAGAGAGAAAAAAACAAGGGAGATTAATTCTGATATATTTTATGTAACCCAATATATCAAAAATATTATAATTTTCATGTGTAATCAACATAAAATATTATTAGTATGATCTTTCACATTCTTCTTTTTCTACTGAGTCTTCAAAATCAGGTGTGCATACATTACAGTACATCTCAGTTTGGACTGGCCGCATGGCAAGCATCATTAGCCGCTTATGGCCAGTGATCTCCATATTGGGCAGCAAACACCAGGGAGGCTGAGATCTTGAATTTAGATTGTGGGATTCTAAGATAGACTGTGCTATTATGGCAGCAAGAGGAATGGAGGTTAAAAATAGGAGAGAGCTTCATGTGTAGGTGTATATGTGTGTGTGTGCTCATATGTGTATAGGTATGCACATGTATAGATATTACATGTGTATATGTGTGTGTGCGTGTGCATGTCCATATGTATGTGTATGGTACTTATATGTGTGAGTGGGGGTGGGGCTAAAATTTAGATACCTGCTGCCGAGAGAAGCTGTAGAGTCTTTATTCCAGAGGTGGGTTCAAATCCTGGTTCTGCCACTTCCTGGCTGAGAGTCTTGGACACATCACTTAACTCTCCGAGCCTGAATTTCTTTATGTGTCAGATAGTTATGACAGAACCTTAGGGCAATAATGCCGAGAAAATAATAAATGTAAAGCACAGAGCCTTGTGTCTGGCACATTTTATGTAATTAGGGCAGAAATTATTCCATTGAGGTAAAATTAAAACCAAAATTTCATGCCCTGGAGAAGATGTTTCCCGCTTTTGCTTTTTGTGGGACAAGATACTTTAGAACAAGGATGGAAAATGTGTGGTACTAGACTCTTATACCCTCATCTTATGTCCTGACAGACATCACTAATCAATCAGAGCTTCCCTCCATCTGAGCTCAGATGGAACCTCAGAAGCCTTCTTAACACAGGCAGCCACTACCCTCGATCTGAACTGGCAAGACATGAAACATATTTGCTATCCCTGCCTGAGATCATTAGCATCGTTAGTAACATCTAAGTGAAGGAAGATTTCATATCTGGGTGTGTCTTTAGTCCCAGAGCTGGGGTGACCCAACCTGCACCTGGTTTCCTGCATTGATGGACCTCGGGAACCAGCTGTCTCTGTGGAATGCCTTCCAGGACCACACATCTGGGTTTGGGTGGAACCCTGGCTATTTGATCCAAGGAGACAGGTTCGTTTAGAATTCCAAGGGCCCTAGTTCTCTTGTGCCAAGTTGCCAGCAGGTAACGAATGACCAGCCATTTCACCAACCGCCCTGCTTCCCCATCATCATTCTCGCTCAGTCCCCCAGTCATGGTCACGGAGAGTCTCACCGGGGAGTGTTGCGGAGCCAGCCCATCCATCCCGGCTGACAGAGGGAAAATCTCCCTGCATGAACCCCTGGGGCTTCTCTCACAAAGATGAGAGCACGAGAGCCAAGTTGACACTCCCTCCCCTAGGAAACAAGGCAGCAGAACCAAGAGAAGGTTTAAGACAAATGCAAAGAAAACAGGCCCATCCATCTTTGTTTCTCTTTTCATTCAACAAATATTTGCAGGGACCCACGGCAGTTTCTTAGGACCTGAAGGAAGGGGATTGTAAAGACGGATGGAGCTTGATTTCCACCCTCAGAGTCTGCAGGACACAGGGGAGGCTACAGCAAGTCGATCAATAACTGAGATACTGACAAATGTGATGAAACCGAAGGGAGGTCACATCCCATCCCCCCTGCTGCAAATCCCACAATGGCTTCAGAGGCCTCTGAATAAAATACGATGCCCTGACCTTGGCTCATGAAGCCTGATATATGAGACCCCAGCTTCCTCTCGGACCTCTGACCCACTACCCTGTCCAGTAACAATGACCAGGGGGTCCCCAGCCACTTCCCCTGCTTTTGATGTCATCCCGCGACCTCCTCTCTGTTGGCTCCTTCTCTTCATTCAAGTCATTACTCCAGCCCCTTTCCAGAGTAGCTCCCTCTAACCCCACTGACAGTTGACAGTCGCCGCTCCTCGGCTTCTAGGACCTTGTCCTATATCAACTGTCTCAGGGTGCTTCTGCCCAGGTGCTAGTTCCTGTTGATTACCGCCTATCTCTCCTCCAAAATGGGAATCCCAGGAGAGCAGGGACTTTTCCTTTTTGTTTTTCACTACCTCATGTGCCTCTGGAGCCCTGCCTGGTAGAAGGTCAGTAAATAATAGGCACTTGGTAAATGGTCAGTAGATATTTGTTTATGTAATGAATGAAAGAGCTACTAGTGGATATTTTTGAGCATGTACCAGGCAACGTGAAGAACCCTCAGTGGGAATGATCTCATTGTCCTTATCTCTATGCTAAAAGATAGGGGGTATTAACTACCTCCATTTTCGAAGTCCTCATTGGTGTGAGGGCTTATTTGAGCCCTCAGCTGGTAAGTGGTGAAGCTGGGATTTGAACTTAGGTTTGGGTGACTTGAGACCCCAAGCTTGTGAGTGTCTTCCCAGCACTTCATTCCTGTAGACATTTATCCAGCTCAGTCCTTCATCACTGGCATGTCGTGTCCCACTTTGAGGTAGCCTGAGGTGTTCAGTCAAGTCCCAAATGGCTGGTTTGGGATTTCCCCCCCACGGCACCCACACGTTTCTGGGGTTTCCAAGGGTCTGTTGAGGATTGGGGAGTGTCTTTAGGGCAACATTCTTGCAAGGTAAAGGAATAGGGCCCCAAGCACAGGACGCTGCTACAGGCCCGTGGCCTCAGCTAATTGGAGACAGAAGGAGTAAGGGGGCTATGATCTGACCAATGAGACTGATTGAGTCCTTTGCCCTCCTTAGTCTGGGGGCAGTGGAAGTGTGGACACTGGGATTCTGGTGCAGGCTGATCTCTAGGGAGCCACTGACCCCAGGAGGGACCCCGCAAGACAAGCTGCTCACACTCCCCTCTCGGCAGCACGTGTCACAGCTTCCTCCTCAAAGCGGGCAACAGGAAACAGAAATGTCACTCGCAGGCAAGCAAACTGCATCCCAGAGGCAAACATGTTCAGGAGCCAAGAATTTCTAAGTATTTGGGGAAAAAACAAACACACACACACTCCTGAAAGGGAAAAATACTGTCCAAGTGAGCAGAGATAACAGAGCCAACAGAAGATGGCAAACCAATTGGGATCGGCCAATTTAGAAGGGCAATATAGTGTGCTGAATTCCTCAAACAAGAGCGGGGGATTCTGTCATCAATTAGAGTATGTCAAAATTTAAAAAAAAATAGAATGGTAATCACATGGGGGGTTTTCCCCTTGTTATAAAGAATATCTGCTAACCGTGGAAAATATGGGAAAAAATACATAATAATCCAAATCATTCCTATCACAGCACTGAGAGAAAACATTTTTATTTTAGTGTCTTTCTTTTTAGTTTCCAAATATGTATGTAGAGATATGTGAATATATACAAATATGCACATATATTATTTTTCAAATCATTTTCATACTTTTATATATGCTGTTGGTAACATGCTTTAAAAGAACTCCCACACCTAACAATATATTCCAAATATCTTCCCATGTCATTAACCATTTATCTACATATGATTTTTTTTAAGATTATGTTTGTTTATTTGTCAGAGAGAGCAAGTACAAGCAGGTAGAGTGGCAGGCAGAAGCAGAGAGAGAAGCAGGCTCCCCACTGAGCAAGGAGCCCGAGGTGGGACTCCGACCCAGGACCCTGGGATTATGACCTAAGCCAAAGGCAGCCGCTTAACCAACTGAGCCATCCAGGTGTCCCACTACATATGATTTTTAACACATACATGCTATGACATGTAGGGATCCCTCATAACTAATTACCTCAATCCCCTATTGTTGTACATCTAGATTGGTTCCAACCAATCTAGAACTGGTTCTAGTTCCAACCAGTTTTCACATCTGGGAATAAATGATGGTGGGAGAAGCATCCTTGAATGTGAATCTTGGCCCATCTCTCTGCATGGTTGAGGTAGTAGTCTTCTGAAGCCTATTTAAAGTATGGGGATCATCATGAAGATAGTAATAGCTAGCATTCACAGAGCAAGGGAGACAAAACTAGTTTGTTTATCCCCAGGCTCCATGTTTGGGCTTGTTCTTGGAACCCACCATTTGGAACCTGGATGGCTGTCTTAGCCACTCGCTGACCGTGTGACCTTCAGCAAACACAACTCTCTGAGCCTCAGTTATATCATCTGTAAAATGGGGCTACTAATCCTACCCAATCTGCAGACTAATTGTAAGGATTGAGTGAGAGAATACAGGCAAAGAGCACAATGCCTGGTTCATGGAAAGAACTCCATATATATCCATTTGTCCATGGAGCTAATCAGGAAAGAATATCACTTCTTCATTCACACAGTGGGGAGTTCTCAACCAGCCTGTCTTGATCATCTCTTTGTCAACCCCTGACAGAGCAGGAGTTTTCTCTTTTGCTCTTCAAATGCATCTAACCTGAGGGGAGGAAAGAGGGGGAATGAAAAAGGCCCCAGGATTCCCTCCAGCTTCCTGCTGGCTGCAAAACTCCAACAGGAATCTGCTTCTGGAGGGGCTGGCTTCCCATCTGGCTGCAATCACCCGCCTGCCACCCGAAGTGTGAGCACCTCACAAATTAGGGAAATCAGAGGCAGCCACTTCCGACAGAGCTCGGGCAGCAGGACGCCGAGAGGCGACAGAACCACTTGCCGAAGCTAAAATTAACAAGCTTCTTGGGTTGAAGGTTTTAATTAAAAAATGCTAGAGAATTATTTCCTTAATTCAGATACTTCTTCTTAGTAATCACTTTCCTCTGTGCTACCCCGAAACTCTATGCGTCTAATGGATGTTCTCAGCAGCCTGAGCTGCATAGGACCAGGGGCAGACGCATGCCCTGAGCATAGCTCTCATCCTGACCCTTCCGAGTACACCAAACAGACTTCATCTGCTGACACCTGCAGTCTGTGGCGTGAGGGCTTCTCTGTCATCTATATGGGGGCTCAGATGAGCTGGAGAATGAGCCCACCGTCCAGAAGCAGTCCTCAGCTGATCCTGGCAGGAGCTGGTGTATAAATACTCCAGCTCCCTTGCAGCCTGAGTGGGCAAGGGAGTGGGCGGTCACGGTCCACACTATCCCTAGAGCTCCCCAGCAGGACTAAGTGGCTTTTGTCTTCAGTGGTAGCTAACTGGATCCTTACTGGCTGCTTCCTCTCCCATTCTTATCTCCCGACTCCTCCATCTTCACTTCCTAAATGAGATTGTCACTCTTGAATCTTTGTCTCAGGGTCTACGACTGGGCACCAAGTTAAGGATTCTCCTCACCCCATTGGAATTTCCATATCCCTCCATCTGCCGTGCCTGTCTCTTTCAAGATCTTTCCAAACTGCCCTCTTCACTTCCTTTCTGTTCCTATTCCCTTAGTCCAAGCCACCATCTGGACTGTCTCTGATGTGGACCACTGCTTAGTCGCTCAACCCGTCATCCAGCCCCCCATCTTGCCCCTGAAATCCATCATACGGATGCTTTCAAGGTGATCTTTGCAGGATGAAATCTGACTGTGCCTTGATTACAGCTTAATCTCACCAACTAGAGCAGTGTGGTGAATATGTCTAGCAGTGCCCACGAATACCACTGCCATGATTCATCAGGCCCTCACTAACCATAACCATCCTAGACAGATCAATATTAGTCCCTTTCACAGTGGGTGCAAAGAAAGGGACAGTTCATCCTGTCCAGGGCACGTCACCCTGCTTTAATGGTTTGGGTAGAGATGCAGACATCTAAATCGTTTCATAGCCAAGGTTGGCAAATCAAGTGATATTTTTGTAATGACTCCCTGTGAACATTTCAGAGTTGACTTCTTTTTTTTATTGATCCTTTTGCCAGCTGTCCTCACCCTTTAATTGTGTCTCCTCTCCCCTCCTCCCTCCTAGCCTCTCTGACAGATAGATAATAATGATCTGTAAATAAACATGAACATGCACCAGGGGACCAACTCTTGAAAAGCACTCTGCATGGCAGGAGGCAGGCAGACAAGCAAAGCGCTGGAGCCATGCAGACTCCACTTAGAATCACAGCTCTGCCTTCTAAACCAGGACAACCCGAGAGAACATTCTGTGTCAATGGAGTCTTCTACACCCGTGCTGTCCAAAGTAGCCATCAGTCACCTGTGGCTCTTGAGGGCTTGAAGTGTGCTTCATACCACCAAGGAACTGGATTTTTAACTTATCTTGATTTTAATTAATTTAAACTTAATAGCAACATGTGGCTAGTGGCTGCTGTCCTGGACAGTGCAATTGTACATGTCCATTCATGTCACCCCCTCCAAGCCTCCACTTCTTCCCCTGTCAAATGGAAATAATAATTTCTCTGTCACTAGGCCAACACCAGCTGCCAACAAGCAAGGCCAACAAGCAGCTTCTGTGGCACAGTGGCTCCAAGCCAGAAGTTTCTTTCTTGCTTGTGTAACAATCCACGGCCATGTCTCTGCCGAGTGACATTCAAGAATTCAAGATGGCGGGCTCTGCTTCCTCTCACACAGGGTCACTCTAGTTATCCCCAGTCCAGCCAGCAGGAAGGGGATAAGAGCAGATTTCTAAGGCTAAAGATTTTATCTCCAGCAATTGAGGTAGCACTTACAACATCATTTCTACTCTTCCAATTCTTGGCAAGAACTCACATTACCACTCACACCTGCTAGAGGAGCTGAGGAATTAGACCCAGCTGGGCAGCTCTGTTCTAGCTAAATCTTTTGCTTTGGGATAAGGAGAGAATGCATTTTGGAAGACAAATAACTATCCATCGTGCCTACTTCAGAGGATTATTGTAAGAGCTAGAGGATATTCTGTGCATAATACAGTTTTGAATATCATTCAGCTTTTGCTGTGAGAACAACAACTGTAACACTTAGTGTCTTAGAATAACACTTAGATCATAGAACAATGACTAGTTTAGCTCCAGGTTTGGGCTGGGTTCACTTGCATGGTTCTAATCTCAGATGATCTTGGCTTCCTCGGGCCATTCATTGCAGAAGGTTGCTGGGTTGTGTTGTGTTGACGGGGGAGCTGGCTGATCTAGGACAGTCCCAGCTGGCCCATCTTGTCTCTGCTCTATTTAATTTCTAATCCTCCAGCTGGTCAGGGACAGGGTTCCAAGAGAGTGGCGGAACATGCACAAGGCCTTTTGGGGCTTAGGATCGGAACTAGCACCCCAAATCACTTTTACACCATTCTTTTGACCCAGACAAGTCACAAGGCCAATCAAGATGCAGGAACAGGAAAAGAAACTCCCTCTTCTTGATGGGAAAAGATGCAAAGACACATCACCATGAAGTATAGCTATAAGGAGGGGAATAATGAACACCATTTTCACCAACAATCATCCATCATTTGGCACACAATTCACTCAATAAATGATGCCTAATATTATATTATTAATCCATGAAGGCAAATGGATTTTTCTACATTGTCCACTCATTTATTCATTCAGAAATTTATTGAGTCTATACTATAGGTCAGGCTGTATGCTAAAGATAGTGGCTGGGTTGGCCGTGTTGGGCACTGAACTGCCACCAAAAAGTCAGGTTAATTTTTATATCATAAAAAAGGGAAAAAATAAACTTCAGAAGAAAAGCTGGTTCTCTACCCCAAGGCTCTTGACTGATACCCAGCATCCTCTTGTCACTTTCTGGATACCCCTGATGAAAAAGTAGCTTGTTAACGCCGACCCCTGTTGTTTTGCTATGGTGTGGTCATCTCTCTGAGTCTGGGTGCATTACCCATGAAGTTTGTAGCCGCTCATAGCTTTGTCTGCTGGAGGAAGGCACTTAGAAAAAACCTGGGTAGATCCAGCATGAACTGACAGAAGCCTTTGGAAACAGAGAATAAATAGCCCACTGACTCAGAAGGCTATATGAAAGGAATCCTTCTTGTTTCAGCGTAAAACAACTTGTCTTGCCTGCAAGATGAATCAGAAGCATAAAGGGTGATGAATGGGAGTGGTTTCTGAAGCACTGGAAAGTATCATGGGCCCCGCAGTGAAGTTACATTTGGTGTCTGTGATCATCTTGGGCCCAGAGACATCCATCTCTTCTCTCCCCAGGTAGCTCTAGCCCTGCTCCCACTCTCTTGCCATCAAATCCAGCATGCTTCTGCAGCTAAGCACCTCATTGGGGACATGCTCTCTTGGGAACTCCCAAACAAAAAGAAAATACAAACTGAAGGCTTAATTAAATGACCAAGATAGGGGACCTTGGAAAACTAACCAAGTTTCCAGGCCCTTGCCTTGCCTCTCTTGCCAGCTCTGGGCATCAAAGTGACTTATAAAGCAGCACAGGGACATTTCACATCAGAAAGGAACCCCTTGGGGCACCTGGGTGGCTCACTGGGTTGAGCCTCTGCCTTCAGCTCATGTCATGATCTCAGGGTCCTGGGATTGAGCCCCACATCAGGCTCTCTGCTTAGCAGGGAGCCTGCTCCCCACCCCACCCCGCCCGCCTGCCTCTCTGCTTACTTGTGATCTCTCTCTCTGTCAAAAAAAAAAAAAAAAAGAAAGAAAGAAAGAAAGAAACTTAAAGAAAAAAAGATAAAGGAACCACTCCTTGGGAGAGTTTCTTCCCAATAGTTTTTTATGGAAAGTTTCAAACCTATGGCAGAGTTGAAAGAATTTTATCCATCACAAAGATCCTACCATTTAATATTTTATTTTTCTTGTTTTATCACTTATTTCTCTATCAACCCCCAAGCTTCTTGTTTTTCTGATACATTTCGAAGTAAATTGTAGCCATCAGCACACTTTGTTAGGGGCTTATTAAGACCACAGCTGTTAGGAATCCATATCCTGTTCCCTGAATCACTAGCTGATTTTATATAATTTTTAAAAATAATTACTAACCCCGCTTTACAAGTGAGTAAACAGGACTTCAGAGATGGCTCACAGGACCTACCCAAGGTCCCAGAACAAGAAGCTGTTAATGCTGGGATTTAAACCCACTCAGGGTCTGTATACCCTGAGCCTGTGCTCTGCCCCTTCTGTGATGAAGGCAGTCTGTGAGGTCTGTTTCTGTCGCTCCTCCAGGCCCAGACCTGCATCTTATATAGCAGGAGCTCAGGGCCCCTGGCTTAGTGACTATGTCTCTGAATTTCCTAAATATTTCTGCTCAGAGCATGAGACTGGGGCCAGACCCAAGTATAGAGAGTCTGTGGTTTGGGCAGGCCTCCAGCTTTATTTGTAGCCTTCAAACCAAGAGTTTTTGTACCTCTTGAAATCTGCAAAATGGGCACAAGGATGGGTTTCCTACTTTTGGATTTAGTGAGATGGTTCACGGAAATGTGTGAGTGCTGAAAAGAAGTTCCTTTTATAATGATATTCATTAACAGGTAGAGTCTTATAAATCTCAGTCTGTAAACTCAGGCAGGCACAAAAATGGACTTAAATTTTTTTTCCCTATAACCAGATTTGGTTTTAGTTTGAGCTCTTCCTGTTTTACATTCGATTTCTCAGAAACATACCTTAAGGGGAAGATTCAGCTAAAAGTGACTTAGAAGGTAAAAGTGTCTTCAGGTAAAAGTGTCTCAGGAAAATATGACAAAGGTGAAGGCAAGTGAGAGCCCCAAGGGAAGGGCGTGTTAAGCCAGGTCTCATGGAGGACAGTCTCTGCTCAGAACTGCAAGGTGCTGGGGACAGTGACAACCACACATTAGAATGTTCCAGACTGGGGGCACACATGTTGAAGATTTTTTTTTAAAAAAAGATTTTATTTATTTATTTGAGAGAGAGAGCATGCACATGTGAGTGGGGAAGAGGAGTAGAGGCGGTGGGAGAGGGAGGGGGAAAAATCTCAAGCAGACTCCGAGCTGAGCATGGGGCCCCATGCAGGGCTTAATCTGGCGATCATGACCTGAGCTGAAATCAAGAATCAGATGCTTAACTCACTGAGCCACCCCGGCACCTCAAATTGAAGGTATTTCTCTCCTTCTCTTTGCCCCTGCCAAGTATTAGTTAAAGGCTTTCCCCCGGGAGCTGTGAATGCACAGGCACTTTGGGTTCTCTAGATGGGCAGGGCCAAGGGGGATCTGGAAGCCCAAGGGCAGCCCCACCATATAGAGACATAAGTGCTGGCC
The DNA here is from genome assembly GCF_964662115.1 of Mustela nivalis. NCBI lineage: Eukaryota > Metazoa > Chordata > Mammalia > Carnivora > Mustelidae > Mustela > Mustela nivalis. Next base: position 1,660,814 of record NC_139033.1, on the reverse strand, counting down.
ATAGAAAATCCAACACCTGGAAGAGTATGTGCATAAAAATGGAAGGGATCCGAGGGAGGTAAGTAGGCACCAGGAGCAGGTGTTACAAATCCCATGCTGTCTCAAGCAGAAATCTAGACTTGGTCTCATTGGGGTTACCTTGGGGAGCATACGATGTACCCAAGTGTGGCAGTGAGATGGGGATCAGATCCTTCTGTTCTCATCTGTTCCCTCTGGCAACAGCTGCAACATCCTCACCTTTGTGCTCTTGGTGCCTCTGCCCATCCGAGTCATTGACAAATGAGTCTGGATCTTGGACACCCTGCTTGGCCCGCAAGAGCTCTTCTGCTACATTCACACCACTCTAGGATTATGAAACCATCTCCAGGACCTGCTTTGACACCTGGATTCTTCTGCTTGGATGCCATGCTTTGGGCACAGGAACCTCGGTGGGGGTGGGAGCGCATCTCAGGTTTACCTGCTCAGACCCATTCCAGGCTGGGCACCAAGAATGCAGCTCTTACCTACCTCCCCACCCCCCCCAGCCCCGTCTGCAGGTGACACCCAAGGGAGGGGTGTCAGGAGCCTGCTGCTTTCAGGTGCTCCAGCCTACCTGGGGGGATGGTGGGCAAGGAGTAGAGCTCCTTCTCAGGGTCCTAACACAATCTGAGCTCTTGGGTTCTCCTTGACTCTCTTCTTTCTTGATCCCCGCGGAGCTTTTCAAAAACTAGGACATCTTGTCCTTACTAAACATTCTTCCAGATACTTTGGCAGCAGCCCAGGAGAGCTTCTCAAACTTGAGCATGCACAAGAATCACCTGGGGAACTTCATAAACCCTGCCGCTTTGCCTGGGTCACATCTCCAGGGATTCTGAGTCAGGAGAAAGATGTGAAGGCTCTCAAGTCAGGAACCTGACTGCTATATTAGGTCTACTCTTCTGTGTCAACTCTTCTTTCTCAGGCAGAGATGCCTTGCCAGCCACTTGCTGCCTGAATCAGGGCAGAGAGGAGGTGCTGTGGGGACATGTAATACGGAATAATGACTTTAATAAATACCCAGAACATGATGCTACTTCACGAGGCTTTAGCCCATCACATGAGGCACTTAAAAAAAGGTTATTTCAAACTGATTATTTAGTGTTTTTTATAGATTATTTATTTATTTATTTGACAGAGAGAGAAATCACAAGTAGGCAGAAGTAGGTGGGGGGGGGGGTGGGGTGGGGAGCAGGCTCTCGCTGAGCAGAGAGCCCGATGCAGGGCTCAATCCCAGGACTCTAGAATCATGAGCTGAAGGCAGAGGCTTAACCCACTCAGCCACCCAGGCGCCCCCTGATTATTTAGTCTTGAGGTGCCCTCCTTACTCCCATGTCCTCCGTATACAGACATCCCATTGTGATTTTTGTAATGGGGTGGGGGTCTTCCCTTTCCCTCCTGCGGCAGCCTCTTTGCCAGTTTCTTTCTGCTGGATTGTTCTTTATAATAGATCGGGGTTAAAAATCCATTTGGCCATGGGTTCTTGTAAAAACTCATGCTTGTGTACAGAATAGAACCCTTGCCCTGGGGGAAGGAGGCAACAGAGCATAGCAGTCAAGAATGTGGATTCTGGGGCTGATATCCTGCCTCTGCTGCTTTTTGGCTGTGTGTGATTTCAGGCAAGTTCATTTCTCTGAGTTGTAGCTTCCAACTGGAAAATGAGGGTAATAATATCACCCACCACAGAGGGGGCTGTGAGGACTTAAATGAGCACTTGTAGGGAAAGGGCTCAGAGCAGGAAATGTGCGGCTGTTACAGGTATCCATGACAGCAGGTGTTTCTCAATTGGGTCTTAGCCTGAGGTTTCTTTCTTTTTTCATTTTTTTTAAAGATTTTATTTATTTATTTGACAGAGAGATAGAGAGAGCACAAGTAGGCAGAACAGCAGGCAGAGGGAGAAGGAGAAGCAGGCTCTCCACCGAGCAGGGAGCCCAATGTGGGGCCTGATCCCAGGACCCTGGGATCATGACCTGAGCTGAAGGTAGCCACTTAACCCACTGAACCACCCAGGTGCCCCAGCCTGAGGTTTCTTCTGGAAAATTTCCTTTGGGCACCCTTCATTCCCATTTGGCTGCAGATGGACTGGGTTCAAGAAGCCGTGGGGACTGGAGAATGTGAGTCAAGGGCAGAGGGCCAGAGGGCCAGTGAGAGGGGAGGTTCTAAGCTATTCTAGAAATGTCCCCTTTACGTTAGGCTGGAAGGGTCTTGTGGGGTCCCATTGGTTCAGACCCTGCTTTGTTAGAAATGACACTTGCAAAGAGGGCTGTGCAGGCAAATGGTAAAGTGGAGGCTTAAGTGGTTTTTAATATTACATTTTAGAGAAGTCCCAATTGGAAGTCAGGAGAAGAGGATGGGAGGGGTGGAGACTGACTTTATAGCAGCTGCTAACATTCACTGAGAGCCAACTACATGCTATGCTTCTAAGAACTTCATACACACGGTCTCATTTCATCCTGTCTCAGTCAGCTCAGGCTGTTATAACAAATACCAGAGACTGGGCAGTTTAAACAGCAAGCACTTATGTCTCACAGTTCTGGAGGCTGGGAAGTGCAAGATCAAGGTGCCAGCAGGTATAATGTCTGTTAAGGACCTGCTCCCTACTTTAGGGACAACTGCCTTCTTGCTGTGTCCTCAGATGGTGGAGAGAGTGAGAAGAAGCAAGCTCTCTGCTCTTCTCTGTTCACATAGGGGCTCTAAGCCCATCACAAAGACTCCACTGTCATGACCTCCTTACCTCCCTAAGGCTCCCATTTGCAAATATCATCTTATCGGGTTTGGGATTTCAACATATGAGTTTGGAGGTGGGGGACACATCCAGTCCACAGCACATCATTTTATAGCACATCCTACAACAACAACCCTATGAACTCAGTGCCATTCTGACCCCCATGCGAGAGAGGAGGAGGCGTGGCTTAGGAATGGTAACTGACATGCCCATGTTCATGTGACTATTTGGTGACAGTGACAGGATTTGAACCCAGGTCTGGCTCCAGGTCCCACAGCCTCTTTACTGCTTTATTCAGTGCTTTCCATTGACAGGCAAACCCCTCTTCTTCCTCCAAATAACCCTTTAAAGCAGATATTTTTTTGAGAATCCAATGAAATATTTCCTCATGGATCCTAAAATGTCATCACTACTCAAGCTGTGTCAGTTGGGAGTGCCCAGTTCAATGCCAGTTTCTTCCCACTCAGACGTCTCTCTTGGGGTGTCAGCCTTACCTTACAGCCTTGGGGTGGATAGCCCAGGGATCAGAAACAAGCCAAATATATAGGTAAACATCACAGCAGGATCCTCTGTCCATTCACTGCGGTTACATCATCATGACCTTGGCCAAACCATCTGACCTCTTTGTCAGTTTCCCCATCTGTAAAATAAGGTGCTAATAGTCCCTACTTCAAAGTTTTGTAGAGCTTTAATGAGATATGGTATGTGGAGCTCTTATAACAGAGGCTGGCGCTTCATAAGCTTTCCAGTAAGTATTTGCTGTGATACTATAATTGTTGGTCCAGAAATAGTAGACCCTGTTGCTTTCTCTTTTCTATTACTCATCACACTTTTTTTTGGGGGGGGGGGGGGATATATCTTGCCACTTCACCAAACTCTTGAAAACACCAGACTGCTTGAGATTAGATTTCAAATCCCTCTCCAGCTCTGTGGTCTTGCGTAAGCCCCTTCACCTTCCTAAGCCTCCCTTTGCTTGCCAGTGAACACTACCATACTGTGTGTCTGTGTGCAACACACTAGAACCGTCCCTGGAACACAGTAAGGGCTAAATAAATGTTAAGTATTACTGTTGTTATAGCGACTGGTGTTATTGTCAGTAACACTGTCACTGAGAGCTGAGCTCACAGATTTTTCTCCTTAAATGCCGGTGGGATGCCAGGTGACCCCTTCCAGGTCAGAGGATCGATTATACTCCAGCTGGTAGGTTTACTCTTCCAGGGAAGGAGCGCAGACTCTGCTGTAATACAAAAAGCAACAGACCCAACCCTGGCTGATCTAGGAACCAAAGCCCCGGGCGGAAACAGAAACTGAAATATGACGCTCTCGGCCCAATAAAATTGTCAGATGGGCTGCTCTGAGCAAGTGCCTGATTAAGCGAATCTAACTGCCGCCGTAGGTTACTCCTCGGCACCATTGACTAGCAGGGAATCGATCGATCGTCTGGGCTGGAAGCCGAGGCAGAATGGGGAGGTGCAGGTGTCCAGGCACGCCTCCTCTGTCAGAAACAAATTACTTCCATCTCCAGGACTGCCTGGCCGGAGGGTCATAAATCATGGTGGTAATCGATAGTTTGGGGATGGGCAATTGGGAGGCAGGCACTGGGGCTCCAGAAGTCCCAGAAGGGTTATATCGGAACAGATCAGACAGCCCCAAACCCGGCTCTGCTCTTTTTCTGACTGTATGAGTTTAGGCAAGTCACTTGACCTCAGAGACCATTTTCTCATCTAGGAGATGGGTCTATTAATACCTCACAGGGCTCCTGGGAAGTTTCAACGAAGGAGATGCAGACGACCTACCATGGCCCAGACCTTGACATGCAGCAGGTCCAAATTGAGACACGTGGCAAATATAAAAGTACACAGTGGGTTTCAAGGTGTTTGATAATAAGAATGGACAGTAACTCCTTATTGCTTTTTCATATGGATAATGTGTTGAAATAATAATAACAACACTTTAGATCTATCTGATTAAATAAAATATACTAGAAAACTAATGGCAAATGCTTTTTAGGTTTTTTAATGTGACTACCAGAAAAGAACGAGTGGAAAACATCTCAGTAACTTTTTCTATGGGTCCCATGTTGAAATGATATTATCTGCAATATACTGGGGTTAAGTAAAAATATTCTTTTTTTAAAAATGTTTTATTTATTTCTTTGAAAGAAAGACACAGTGAGACACAAGCAGGAGGAGTGGAAGAGGGAGAAGCAGGCTTCCCTCGGAGCAGGGAGCCCGATGCAGGATTCAATCCCAGGACACGGGGATCATGACCTGAGCCGAAGGCAGATGCTTAATGGCTGAACCACCCAGGTGCCCCAAAAATATGTTCATCAGATTAATTTCACCTGTTCCTTTTTAGTTTTTTTAATGTGGCTATAAGAAAATCTAAAGTTATATATGTGACTCTCATTATTTCTCTGTTGAATGACACTGGTCTGTTGCTTCTTTTCCCTCTTATATTTTTGCTTCATGAAATCTGATGACCTCCACAGTCCCATGGATAAATTCCATCTTTCTCTGAGTCTCAGCTTCCTCGCCAGGCAGAAAGAGAGAAAAATCAGAGTTACTATGTAGGGAGCCTTTACCAGACACTATTACAAGTACATGCGTTAGCTCCCTTACTCATCAGAGTGACACTCTGAGAGAGACATCGACCCATTTCACAGTTGAGGAGACTGAGGGCCGAAGCTGTGTGACCAGCAAGAAGAGCGAGGACTCGAAGCTAGTTCTACCTCATGCCAATATTCTTTACTCCCAGTCTCTACTTGCTCCTGTGCACTTGCTTCCTTTAGGACCAGGAGCATGCCAAGACACAGGAGCAAGGAGAATTTGTGAACTCAAGCAAAATTCCTCCTCAGCCAGTTCCAAGTGCCCCACATAGTGTCTTCCAAGGGCTGGAAAGACCCACTGGGTGGCACGGCTTCCTCTCTGATGTAACCACTCTGAGAGCCAAAAATACTGAGGAGCAAGTGGCCCCCATACATGGCCCGAGGACCCCCATCTTCCCCAGAGCTGCAGTCTTCCTATGGGCTGACTACGGGTTGGGTAATTCTCATCGGAGAGCCGGCCCCCAACCTTCTCCCCCTCACCTCCTACCTGAACATTCTTACAGATTTCCTGAAATTGTGACTCTTATTCCAGAAAGTGGCATTTCCAGATGAACGGGCTGTTTCATTTGCCCTTTTGTCATTGAGTAGGGGTGCGCATGTTTGTAGCTGCAGGTGGAAGAATTGCATCAGGTGAGGAAGGTGACTTAAAATTTGTACATATGGGAAGGAGGATGGATGCTGGGCAGGCGGGGGGTAGAATGTGTGTGTGAGTGTGTGTGCACATGTACTTGAACCCCGTATCCCATCTCTGATTATTCTGAGAACAGCACCATCCCCTTTCTTTAGGGAATTATCTGTCCCTCCCCGACCCCCACCATGTCATGTCACTGAGCCCTATCCCTCGGATGCTGGAGTAGCCAAGTAACTTGAGGTAGGCCAGTCCGAGGCCCTTTCTTGGGGATTTGAATCTTGAGCAGATGCTCCAGGGACAAAAGGAATGGATTTATTTGTCCTTTGAGGCAGCCCACTATTCTTGCTGCTAAGGTCCCTGGGACTGCCCCGCTTACTGGCCTTTCTGTGGCCTGTTGTTTATCTCATATTTCAATTCTGTGAGCTTGCAGTAACTCTCCAATTTACCCTCCCTTTGCTTTTGAGCTAAATTCAATCTGCTTTTTTGTTACAGAGCTGATACCAACAGAGAGGAAGGACCCCAACTCTCTGGCAGTCTGCTTTGCCAGAAGGACTGGGGGGGTGGTATTTAAGTGGAAGTTATAATACAATGTATTATATTATAACATAATACAATAATACAATACCTAATACAATGCTAGCTCAGCAGCAGCCTGAGAAGTTCAAAGCTTCCTTCAAGATTTTTGCCAGTTCTCAGAAGGATTCAGGTGCTTACTGTTCTTACCTCCACACTTGGTAGTCCCACATCCCTCTGGAGGTGAAACTCCGCTTCCTGCTTGAGTTCTATGTAAGAAAGAAAGAAAAAAAGAAGAAAGAAAGAAAGAAAGAAAGAAAGAAAGAAAGAAAGAAAGAGGAAAGGAAAGGAAAGAAAAGAAAAAGAAAAGAAAAGAGGGGAAGAAAAGAAAAGAAAAGAAAAAGAAAGAAGGAAGAAGGAAGGAAGGAACCCACAATTTGTGAGGATAGTAAATTTTCCACAGATTTCAGGGGCGGAGTAGAAGACAGTCAAGGTCAACATTGCTTTAGTGAGAACAGCTTCCAAATGGAACACTAGGCATGAGGATTTTTCAAACATCCCTGGATCAACACTTTTTGGGTTTGGTGGTGGTGATGGGGGTGATTCAAGCCCCCTTTCCCTCACTCAACTCCAACCCTCCCCATCTGGCTGTGTCTCCTCTGTCTCCCATCTCTTCAGGCTCTCCTAATCTCACTTTCCTACCCTCTGCCCCGAGGGGAAAAAAAAAATCAGTTAGTTTTGTTGTCTAGTACAAAGTCACTTCAGACTTCTCCAAAAGCTGTAGGAGATCTGACACCAGCCCTTTGCAACTTTACCTTCTATTCCCGACCCTACTTCAGTAGCCAGCTGTTAGTATAATAATATTTTCCCATTTAATTGCGATGGCTATTTTTAGCTATGACCACAGACCAACACAGGAGCCTTTCTCTCGCTTCTCCCCCTCCTCCGCTCACTGCCTTCCCAGGGCATCGCCCCTGGAACCAGGGGCCTGTCTGTAGGATTAGATGCCTGCTGAGAACATGACAATTGGTGATGTCCAATGTCACCATGGGGGAAAGGAGCAAAAATAATAGAGAGTGGCCCCAGGACACCTGGGTGGCTTAGTGGGTTAAGTGTGAGACTCTTGATTTGGCTCAGGTCATGATTTTGGGGTCATGAGATCGAGCCCCATGTCCAGCTCTGTGCTGAGCCGAGGAGTCTGCTTGGGATTCTCTATCTCTGCCCCTCCCCTCCCATTATAAAGAGAAAGAGAGAGAGAAAGAGAACTGCCCTGTTTCACTGAGCGCTTACTCTGTGCCAGGCCCTGAACCAAGCCCTTTGCCTAAGTTGCCCTCCTCGGTCTTCATGAAGACCGAGCAGGTGGGGTACCAAAATTATCCCCTGTTTCCAGATGTGGAAGCTGAAGTTTGGAGGAGCCAGGTGTACCTGAGCCTCCGCACCCCATGGCCTGGCCTGTTCCCTGACTGCGGATAGAACAGGACGCAAGTCCCCTACCTCCACCGCCACTCTGGCTGGCCTGCATTCACTAAATTTACTTCTGAATCAAGTCCGCTCCACAATCCACATGGTAATGGCGAGAGCCCAGAGTCCTGCTCTTCACGCTGCAAATTGAATTATATCCATCAGCCTGGCGCCAGCCCTATTGTTCCCAGGGCCTTCCCAGCTTTAATTAGAATATTTTTATTTTCCCTGGGAGAGGGAGGACAACCGATCTCGGCTTCAATAACCTTGCCAGGGGCCAGACCCTGGAAATGCAGGGCTGGTGGGCCATCAGAGGGAGCGGCCGGCAGGAGTGGGAGCGGAGGGTGGAGATTCTGTGTTTGCACGGGGGCCCGGGGTGGGGGGGCTCTCTGCCCTCTCCCACCCTCAGTGAGAGGCTGTGATGTTAACCGTGGTGAAGAAGGAGCCCAGCGGGAAGTGACTTTGAAGAGGACACACGTTTGCCTGCACGTGAGTGTGCACGTGCGTACACACACACACACACACACACACACTCACTCACTAAGGCGTGAGGGACAAGGTAATCAGCTCACTGGCTCACTGGCTGAAGCCCAAGTACAGCAACATCAGAAGGACTATGCGGAAGGGCTGGGAGGCAAGCCTCGTGGCTCACCCCATCCTCTGGGAGCCACGTAGTACAGTGGTTAGGGTAGCACCATCCCAAAGACACCTAGTGCACACTTTGCAGGTGATTTATAATTTTCTAGAAGCCACATTCAAAAAAAAAAAAGTAAGAAGAAACAGTTGAAATTAATTTTAATAATCTCTTATTTATTTTTTTTAAAGATTTTATTTATTTATTTGACAGACAGAGATCACAAGTAGGTAGAGAGGCAGGCAGAGAGAGAGAGAGAGAAAGAGGGAAGCAGGCTTCCTGCGGAGCAGAGAGCCTGATGCGGGGCTCGATCCCAGGACCCTGAGATCATGACCCGAGCCGAAGGCAGCAGCCCAAACCACTGAGCCACCCAGGCGCCCCAATAATCTCTTGTTTTAACCCAGTACATCTAAAGGGTATCATGTCAACACATTATCAATAGGAAAAATTATGTACAATATTAGAAACAAAGTCTTCAGGACCTTGTGTGTTTTCAACATGCCTAGCTCACCTCCAATCAGCCGTGACCATCTGCGCTCACCAGGCACATGGGGCTGTTGCACTGGGGAGGTCAGGGTTCGCCCTGCGAAGCCTGACGCTCCAGGCTCAAGCCTTGCTTATGTGTTTGTTATTATGTATTTGCTTATGGCATCAATTCTGTTACAGACCTCTCTCCTTCACCTCCTTTGTCTGTGGGGTGTGTGACAATCACGGCCTGTAACTCACAGGCTCCTGTGAGCATTTTATGCAGAAATTCACGCAAACCCCTTAGCAGAGTGCCCACATGTAGCAGGTCCTGGCGTGGTAGCCATTCACTGGGTCTTCCCATCACGTAGTGACAGCTTCCATACAGGACGGTGTCATCCAAGCCAGACCCCTCGTCTGCTGCTTTACACTCTGCAGTCACTATTTGAGGTGGACATGGTTAACATCTGTATTGTTCAGACACGGAATCTGAAGCTCAGAGAGGGGCTAGCTCCTGTCAGCTGCAGAATGAAATCTTGAAGTGGCCACTGCAGGACTTTGAGATCAGTCCCTCTCTGCCCCAATAGATGGACAGCAGAGTGACAGCGGGTAATGAGGCTAGACACAGCTGACCTGGACTCAAATCCTGTTTCTACCACTTACCCTCTGGGGGACGCTAGGCAGATGGCTTCTACATTCTGAGCCTCAAATCCGTTGTCTGCAATGGGGACGATTGACTGCATAAGGACCTTGTGAGGATTTAATGAGTTAATGTATAAAGAGTGCTTCGCACAGAGTAAGTAGTGTATAAGCATAGGCCCTTCTATGATTTTTAGGGATGGCATTTTTCACCACTGCCTGTCCCATCTCTAGGGAGGACTGTTGGAAGCAGCTCTGTCCCCAGACGGACCACGTTCTCTCTTTCCGCATGGCAGGTCGCTTGCCTGGCCTGTTCTTTACATCTGCATTATGTCGCTTTCTTCCCTTAGTCCTTTCTGGCTTTGCTGCCCCTTTGTCCAGAAAATCAGGACTTGGTCCCCAGCATCCACTAGCCCCCATGCCCACCACCCCATGCGACCTGGCAGTGGCTGCTCCCCTGTCCAAGTCAAACACTTCATCAGGACAGGACTGTGGCCATCACATCGATCTCTGCCCCAGCCCCACCCCAGCCCCACTCGGGGAGAACACTCAGAAACACACGCACCCTGAACAGAGATCGTCCCAGTCCCTGGAAAAGCGGCAGCCAGCCATCCTTTCTGTGTTTGGTTCTGCCTGGCTCTTGGTTTATGGCACAACTGAGTCCATTTTCTCATTGTGTAACAGGACGAATCACTTCACCTCTTTATTCTTTTCTCTAGATTCTATCAAAGCAAAATTTACATATGGTAATATGTGGAAATTTTAAGTCCATGGCTCCTTTAGTTTTGCCAAAGGCAACACTCTTGTATCACTTCGATCAATTTCTATAAAATCCTTCCAGAAACTTCCCTGTCCCCTTTCTGACTCAGCACCCTTCCCCCAGGGGTGAACACACCTCTGATTCCTATCACCATTGGGAACCTCTGCCTGCCCTTGAACTTCAGGTGCAGGAATTCCTATTGTACATACTCCATAATTTCTGTGAGATTCATCCACACTGTTGAACGTCTGTGGTTCATCCCTTTTTATTGCCGAGTACTATTCTCCTGTATAGACTCATAATTCTGCCCCCCCAATCCCTGCCATTCTCTTGTTGAGGGACATTTGGGATGTCCCATGCAAGTGTTTTTGTTTTCATTTCTTGTGGATAAATACCTTGGAGAAGAATTGGTCCTGTGATAAGAATGAGAAGACTATGTATTGCTTTACTAGAAACTTACGAACAGATTTCCAAAGCGATTGTATCACTTTGTCTTTGAGACTCTGTTTTCTCCATTTGCAGTGATGTGGATGGAACTAGAGGGTATAACATTAAGCGAAATAAGTCAGTCAGAGAAAGACAATACCATATGATCTCACTCATATGTGGAATTTAAGAAACAAAACAGATGAACATAGGGGAAGGGAAGGAAAACTAATATAAAATAAAAACAGAGAGGGAGACAAACCGTAAGTGACTCCTAGCCATAGAGAACAGAGTGTTGCTGGAGGGGAGATGGGTAACCAGTTGATGGGCATTAAGAGGGCATGTGATATAATGAGCACTGGGTCTTATTTGCAACTGATGAATCACTAAATTCTACCCCTGAAACTAACATACAGTATAGGTTAACTAAATGGAATTTACATTTAAAAATTTTTAAAAGACTCTGTTTTCTCTGCTGTAAGCAGGGACTGATGCGTGGCCCTTACGGAGGTGCTGTAAGGAGGAAGTCAGGAACTTGAGCGCCAAGGGGCTCTGCTACAATCATTGTTACTTGTCTTTGTCCTCCTGCCGGGTGATTTGCACCCATGGTTGGCTGGCAGGAACCACAATCAAGGTGCTGTGGGCCCTGAATGTCAGCACAAAACAGGAGGGTTCACCTTGGACGCGACCTTCCTCACAGACTCCTCAGCAGGATGTCATTATCTCCCTGCTCTGAGCAGCAATTCAAATCACCATGATTATTTGCACATCCTCTGAACCAGAGAGGGCAGGAGACAAATGGCCCCCCTGCCAAACACCCTGCCGTCACCCTAGAGAGGGATCTCCGGGTGTGATCTCACGGCTGGCATTGACCTCCTTCCTCCCTGGTTTAGCCTGGCCAGGAAGGGACCTTCTAAACCGAATTCACAGCCTGTTCCCTGGGTCCTACAGAGGACGACATTCTTGGGGTTGTGGAAATTAAGGCTCTGTCACAGCCCTGGCTAGAAACTACGGTTTCCTGGGGATTGGGATTCAGTTGTCAAAATGGCTCTGGTTTGAAACTCTGCATATAAAATCCAGTGAGTTTGCGAATCTGAAGGTGTGTCTGAAGCCTGTGATTTTGAAGGTGTGTCTCTGTGGGCTTCCGTTGTTTGCAGAACTTCCCACCTATATCTTTTTACAGAGATTTCAAAGATCCCAGTGGCTCCATCAGACGGGCATTGGTTCACATACTATCTGAGTGACCTCTGACCTTTCTCTGAGCCTTTGTCTCCCTTGAATTTCAGTTTCTGGGAAGCAAAAATTATTACTAACTCTGTGGCCAAAGCCAGAAGAGTCTTCTCTCTACCAAATAGCCATTCTCCCATTTCCTCCTCTGACTTGGAAGTGGACTCATGCTCACCTAGAGTGAAAGCCTTATTTTTCATCACTCTCTATGCTAAGGGTAGTCATGGGAGTAATTCTGGCTGGGGAGGGTAGTCATGGGAGTAATTCTGGCTGGGGAGATATAAAAAACAGACATCAAATGCACCTGACTAGAAGAACCCTAAGAGGGAGAAGTGAGACTTTCTTTGTGCCTTCCTCCTGCTTGCTGACTGGAATGTAGTTCTGATGCAGGAGCTCAAGCAGCCATTTTGGACCATGGGGAGAAAGCCACATGGTGAGGATGACAGAGCCTCAAGAATTACGGAAATCCAGTCATTGACATCTGTTCTGAACCAACTACTTCTGAATTCATTTAGCACGAGAGAAAAATGAGCTTTCTTTCTTAAGCCACAGTTATTTTATTTCTGGTCCTTACAATCCATCGGAATCCTAATTGCTACCTGGTGTTCAGAGGATTAAATGAGCTAATTTCTGTAAAGATGTCAGCACAGTGTCTGGCTAATAGAATTCACTCAATATGGTAGAGATATTCCTATTACTTTAAAGGCAAGAATGAAAGCGATGGTGAATTGTGGTAGGACAATCTGCGGTATCATTTCTGATGTGATTGAGGTGAAAGAAAATTCTAAATACAGTTCCCTGAGCTGGTGTGTGTGTGTTTCCTCAGAAACTACTGCCAGAACCTCAGAGATGTGTGTGGGGTCCGTTAATTCCCAGGCTTCGGTCTGGGTACAGTTCGTCACATCCTCAGGCAACACCTACTCTCTCTGCTTCTAGACTCTCATCTCTTCACCTCTAATCACTTGGTCCAGGTCCCTGGCCTGGAAGCTGTGGGCTGTGCTGGAATTCTCTAGTTTTTCCTGAGCACCCAGAGTGCTCCACTGACGAAATTGGCCCAAATGATACTTCATTGTCTTTTTATCCAGGAATTAAGGCTTCCCTGGCATTACTTTCCAGGAGGCTGAGGGAGGACAAGGAATCAGCCACTCGGGCTATGAATCCTTCAAAGTAGAAATCTGAATGAAGAGCCTGACAGGACTGGCACAGTTGTGCTGAGTACCTCTGTCCCCACTGTTTCTGCCAGCTGAGGCCCTCTGTCACCATCAAAAGATGATTACCTGTTAAGGGGGCACCTGGCTGGCTCAGTCAGAAGAGCAGGCAACGCTTGTTCTTGGGGTCGTGAGTTCAAGTCCCATGTTGGGTGTAGAGATTACTTTAAAATAAGACCTTAAAAAAAAAAGGTTATTTTGTGTTGAGCCCCTGCTCTGTGCTAAGCTTAGTACTAAACCCCTCCCATGCAGTCTCTCATTTTGTCTTGATGTCATAGTTGGCATTATGCCCATTTTGCAGGTGTGCAAACAGAGGTTTCATTGTCAAAGAAAATGTGCAGCATCACACTAGGAAAAAGCTGCTTTTTTCCTTTGGAGCCCTCTGCCCTGAACCATGCTCCCAGTGGGTTCTAAGGATGGTCGGAGTCCCTGCAAATAAACAGGTAATCATTACCCTGGGAGACAGGAATGTCAGACAGTGCTGGCTTCAGATTTCCTCTGCCCATTCATAGTAAACAAACATTTTCCTTCCAACAGAAAATACTTTCTCATTCCTTTTTGATTACAAAAGCCATTTATGCTCTTCTAAGACATACAGATGATACATAAAGGTTTAGAGAAAAGCCTGTACTTCCCATCTAAAGAACCACGTGTGAAAGTATATTAAGCCCTCTTGTGGGTCAGCCCAGCTGGGTGTGCTAAAAACAAGGGGCCACCAGCAAAGACTCCTCCCTGCTCCCAGGTGCCGCTAGCACCTGGACTCAGATCCTTACAGCTCCTTTTCTGTGCTAAGTCACATGACGCTTTTTTTTTTTTTAAATGAGGCCATCCTATAGACTTGTCAGTTTTTCTCTGAAGCTAATCTGAGAATGTCTTTCTGCTCCCTTCCCAGAAAGTGAACCATGCAGGGTGTGGAATCCCCAGGGCCATCCAAAAACCAATGGGTTTGGATTTGGACAACCCAGGTGAGAAACACCTTCTTCCAGTGAATACACAACTTGCTTCTCCTCTCTCTTCAACCTTCCCCATCTATAAAACAGACAGTACCTCCCTCCCATATTCAGTTGAAGAGCAAATGAGATAACACACCCCTAGCACAGCACCTGATATAATTTACGTGTCTTAGAAATGCTGGGCTCCTTCCACTGTGACTTTATTTTGCTCATGAGCCTGGTAGGGTGATTTTGTTTTGAGTTTTATTATTATTTTTTTTAATATCGCGGGCTGAGGTCGAGGCATGTATGTCTCTTGGCTTATGACACGTTCACACTATTGTCTGCAAGCATCTCCCATGTGTCATTCATTTGTTTATTCGTTCATTCATTTCCATTGATCCTCATGCCCCACTCTTATCCATCCTTCCCATGTGCACCCCACAGGCAGCCAGTCTGACCTGTTTGATGTCCTTTTATTTGTACCTGTTCCTGGGAAACATGTTTTGTGTGCATGTGTTTTTTATTTACCTAAAAGGTACTGTGCTGTGGGCTGCATCCTGTTTCTCCTTGTCTTCGTGGTACTGTGACTTTAAGACTCACCCATGCTGCCATGCCCGCATCTAGGCCTGCCATATGGCACTCCCTTATGTGTGTGTCCACCACGCTTTACTCATCCATTGATTTAGGGGCCGACGCTTGGAGGGACTCAGCTTGCTGTCACCACAGATGGCCCGATGGTGAGCAATATCACATGTACCCCCAGCCTCCAACATGTGGACTTCACTGATGGCCCCGGCCACCCTCCCAGTCAGTACTTGCCGAGAATGCAAACATTAGCCAGTATCTTCTGCTCGATCCCACATGGGCCTCACCACATCAGGACCCCTCCCATCCTCTACTTAGGATCATTTCTGAAAAACCAAATGGAAGTATAAACAGGTAAAAGTCCTAATAGGTATTTGGGATCCTCTACAACTTCAGAACTGGGGGTGGGGGGTTGCTGCTCAGAGCCTTGTGGTCCTCACATGTACAATGGCAAGGGTGGATTAGATCATCTAGAAAATCAACAGAGCAGAAAGGGCCAGAAGACCTTGGGTTCAAGTCCTAGCTCTGCCCCTTACCAAACTATGTGTCCTTGGGCAAAAGTCTTCATCTGGCTGAGACTCCGCTTCCTGATCTGTAACATGGATCCCTAAAAGTATCCATTTCCTAGGATATTATAAGAAATGAGATAACACTTAAGAACCTCTTAGCATCTTGCCTGGCTGTTCCCACCAGCCGCTCTTAGTGCTGATAATGGGAATATTGGATACAATACAGTGGTCACAAGAACTACAGCAACAATGAGAGAGCACACCTCCATGTTCTGGTCATCACTGAGCCTATGATGCTTGCAGTAGCAGGACTAATGGCTTGACCAACTACATTCCATTTCTTCCCCTGCATTTCCCTATGCCACCTGGAGGAGGCAGTAATGAGTCACACGCCTGTGATAAAATCTTTTTTTTAAAAAGGCTGATAAGTTGAACAACGTATTTTCCTCAGCAGGTGCTGGTCTTCTTTCTAACCTGCTAGGTTTAGCTGGCTTACCATTTAAATTTTAATGCAAGTGTTCAGTTTTCACTGATTTGCTGGGCATGTGGACCCGACTCTAATGGGACAGTGTATCTCACTTTTATGGAATAGATGTAGGTACCTGGCTGCAAACTGGCTTGTCTCCAAATCACTTCTGTGTGCTGGATTCCACTTTTTAGCATATACCTATATTGATACAGTCAACAAATGTTTACTGAGCAGCTAGTATAGTCCTGCCTCTGTGTTCTCTGTGAAGGACAGCAGACATTAACTTTCAGTCTGTAGGAGAAGGCAATTACTGAACAACGAATTTATACAGATGAGTTAAATTAAATTAAAGTTAAATTAAAATGTCACAAATTAGGGCACCTGGGTGGCTCAGTCAGTTAAGGGTTCAATTCTTGATTTTGGCTCAGGTCATGACCTTGGGGTCCTAGGATTGAACCCTGTGTTGGGATCCTGATTAGCAGGGAGTCTGCTTCAGGATTCTCTCTCTTCCTCTGCTCCTTCCACCCAATAAAAAAATAAATCTTAAGAAAAATTAAAAATAAAGTATCACAAGTTTATTATATTATATTAAACTGGGCTATACTCTATTACACAAACATATACAGATATAGGCACACACAAAGAAGTAAGTATGGGAAGAGAGAGACCGAAATGTGAATATTGATTTTCTTTGGATGACAGGTATATTGGACAGCATTCTTTCAGTTGCAAGAATCAGAAACTCAATTTAAACTTACCGAAGTGGGAAAGGGGATTTGTTGTCTCATGTATTTAGTGGAATGATAGGAACTTGTCTTTTGGGGATCAAAAATTGCCAAATATTGAAGCTGCATATGGTTCAATTTAATAACTAAAAATTCTATTAAAATACTGGCTTCAGGTGTAGTTGGAGCCAGGTACTCAGACAATGTCAGCAATCTCTCTCTCTCCATGTGTCTCAGCTATCCTTTCTTCTGTGGAGTTGGCTTTATTCTTTGGCAAACTCTCCACAGACTGAGGCAAGAGTGGCCATCTCGGGTCCCAGCCTCTTTGCAACTTAGGACAATTGAAAAAAAAAAAAAAAAAAAAAAAAGCACCACTCTCCCACTGATTCCAGGGAATCTGGAATCCAGAGAAAAGTCTGGGCAGAACTCTAATTGGCTTATGCCTGGGTTTGATTAGTCTTCCTTTCATGAACCAATCACTGTGGACAGGGCTGGGGTGCTCTGATTGGTCATTTCTGGATCACATGCTTCTCCCCATCCGCCCTCTAACCAGCGTGGAGATGGCATCAGCCGGTAATTAGCTGTGTGGAGAGTGAGAAATGTATAGTTTTAAATTTGAGCACCGCTACTAGATAATATGGAAAGAAATGGCTGCCTCACAGGGATTATGAGCAATTTTTTTCTTTATTCTTTTTTTTTTTAACCTCTCTGCATTTTCTAAAATTCTACAATGAACATGAATTACTTAGGGAAAAAAAATTAAAGTTATTAGAAAGAAACCCAAAGGTATTGAAAATGGAATTTGGACACAAATGTGACCTGGCTTTATTCCAGGCCAATAATGGCTTTCTGTGTTATCCCTCCAGGTACGATTTGCATTTTAACCAGAATCAACACACCGTGACTCTGAGGAGAGTGTAATGAAGGAATTTAGGGCACTGAGCGAGCCCATGGGGCCCCAAGCCCATTGTCTGCCTTCACTGGGGCCATATTGCCACGAAATCCGATTGACCTTGAAAACCTTTCTTGAGGATTAAATCAAGGACTTCAGAAGTGATGTTCAGCTCTGAAACTCAGTTTCCTCACCTGTGAGATGGGGATGCTAACGATTCCCTTCCTACAGGATTGCTGTGAAATTAATGAGCCAGCACATCTAAGCACTGTCCTGAGACAGTGGTCAACCTGTCCCATTCCTGCCTTTCCAGAAGGCCCTCTTCCTCTTCCCAGGCAGGACTGAATTCCAAGCCAGCTCTGCCATTTACCAGCTGTGTGGTCTCCCACAGGCCCTAAAACCTCATGTCATCTGGGTTCCCTCACCTGAGAAACAGGCATGAAATTATTCTCCATGCAGAATTGAAAGGCTCTGATGGGGTAGTATTTTGATAAACCAATTTGATGCATAGTAGGCACTCAGTAAATGTTTGCTTTCATTCCTGTTCTGGTATCCTTTGACCTTTTCCCCAGAGGCATGCACAGAAATCACATCCATGTGATAGAGACTATGTTTTCTAAACATATTTACCTGTGTAATTGTGATCATTATGTAAGGCAGCGAGAAGCTGACAAATTCATGCAGAGTCAGCAAGTTCCTAGACTATGATTTGAAAGATGTTGACCTACTTTTTCTATTTAAAAAATATATATGTTTTAAATGGTCTAAAATGCTAAATCACTAAAAGTGGTCACTTATGAAGTGTTTTTAGGCATGACTTGGGGCTGATATTTCACACCTTGTATGTCCGTCCAGTCATCTTTACTTCTTTCCCTCCTTCCTTCTCTGCTTCCTTCTTTATTTCCTCCCATGCTTGCCGGGCTTCCACCCATCCATCCAGTCATTCATCCATATATCCACCTATCCATCCGTCCGTCCATCCATCCATCCGTCCATCCATCCATCCGTCCATCCATCCACCTATCCATCCATCCGTCCGTCCATCCATCCATCCATCCATCCATCCATCCACCCATCCACCTATCCATCCATCCGTCCATCCACCCGTTCATCCCTTCAACGTATAATGGAGACTGTGTGCCAAGTCCTTGTTCTGGATGCTGGCCACACAGTGATATAAATAAGACAAACAGGGTTCCTGACCTTACAGAATTTACTCCAGGTACTTGGCAAGGGGAATGGGACTAAAAAGTGTGAGGCTGAGTGCTGCGATCTGGGAGCTCAGCTTGGTCGCTGGGGGCCGGGTGGTCCTCTGGCACATGAGGCAAGTCACTCTCTGCTATGGAAGCCTCTCCCTGTGATGTCCAGCCCTGGGATCCACGAACCACCCAAGAAAAGTCAGCGTGGTAAGGGTGCAGCTGGGACGTTTAAGAGGAAGACTTTGGAGGTCCCAGGTGCGCGGGTCTTGGCGGATCAACTGGAATGGAAACATGATGTCACTTTTTCACACCCTACATTTAAGATTAGGTTTATTCCCATATTGAGGAGACCCTCACCCTCCTCAAAATTATTTTGCTTAATCTTTGCAACAACCTGTGGAGCTGGATCTTTTACTGACACCAACTTAGAGATGAGGAAATATGTGATGAGACGGGTGAAATGGCCTGTCCTGGATCAGACAGAAAACCCCATATGCAGGATTGGTACCCACAGTTCTAAGCTGGTTTCTTTGTTTGTTTGTCTATCTGTTTGTTAGTCTGTTTGTTTAAAGATTGATTTTTTTTTTTTTTTTTTTTTTTTTTTTTAGGACGCCTGGGTGGCTCAGATGATTAAGCATCTGTCTTGGGCTCAGGTCATGATCTCCTACTGGTCCTGGGATGGAGCCCCTCATCAGGCTCCCAGCTCAGCAGGGAGTCTGTTTCTCCCTCTACTGTTCCTCCTGCTCATGGTCTCTCTCTCTCTCTCTCTCTCCTTCTCTGTGTATTTCTCTGTTTCAAGTGGATAAATAAAATCTTTTTTAAACAAAGAAAAAATAAAGATTTATTTATTTTAGAAAGAGAGAGACTGCATAAGTCAGGGAGAGGCGGAGGGAGAGATGAGCCCACTGAGCACTGGACTGTACACAGGGCTCGATTCCAGGACTGGTGAGATCATGACCTGAGCCAAAATCAAGAGTCAGAGGCTCAACCACTGAGCCAGCCAGGTGCCTCCTAAGCTGGTTTTGAAGGCAAAAGTAGAGGAGGGCATTCCTGCAGCGCTGGGAAAGGGCCAGGAGCATTGGCTGCAGTTCTGCTCAGGGACAAGACGTAGGAAAAGAATGAGGTGCGCGTACCTGATTCCCGCTCTCCCCAAGCACATCAGGCCCTTGTTGTGCAGGAGAACGCAGCGCAGACCCAGCAGAGTGACTCTGCACAGACCCATCACATGCCCTCCATACCCCGGCTGCGGCTCCATGCTGCGACAGCTCTCATGACAGCCTGGACCAGGGGCCTTTTTCTGCAAACAGATGACATCATTACCTCGAGCGAGAGACACTGCATTGTGAGCATGACAGTTTCATGGCCTGTAGATCCCCACAACTGGAACCATCTGGACTTTTAAAAGCTCAGTAATGCAGCCTTATAAACAAGCCGCTGCACAAGTCTCACCATGTACCGAGATCTAGAATGCTTCTAGGGGTCTGCCACGTGGGAGGCAGCCAGGTCTGATAAGGACGCAGGCTCAGAAAGCTTTTTAGGCAGGCTGACTTGCTGTGTGGTCCCAGGCAAATGTCTCCCCTTCTCTGAGCTTCACTTTTCCTCCTTCATGACCCTGCTTTACTCAAAGCATAGGGAGATTTGGAACTAGAGATGAGACAAGTGGTCTTGGTTAAACCCCACCTCAAGCCCCTTCTCTCAAGATTCCAGGGCTGCCCACCAGCTTGCCATCCCCAGTTACGGAAATATCGGTTCCAAGGGGCTGGGACGTGATGTGTGTGTCCAGAGTGATGGGAATTCTCTCTGCAGAGCTCTGTCCTGGGGGCCTCAAGTGATCTATCTGCATGAAGGGACCCCAGGGCTGTAGCTGCAGAAATACTGGTTCACACCAGGCACGTCAATGAAATATTCTTAAAGACTAGGTCATCCCTCCATCACAGCACAGGCCTCCGTGCCTCTAGTTCAGTTTTTCTGTACCCAACCTGCAAGAGAAAATGAACATACTGCTTTCAGGCTGAACTGCTAAGCTCAGACTGCTAAGCTGTCTGCTTTCAAGCTGTCAGTGGGGAAGAAAGAAAAAGTCTGGAGACATTTCCAAATGTGGCTTGTGGGGGATTTTGGAAGTTTTTGTCTGAGCCGCAGAACTCAATGTGGGGAGGAAGATGAAGGTGAATGGTGACAGCCAAGTTGGTATCATGTCACTCATGATATCCTGTGGCATTGCCACCCAGAGCCAGCAGATTACAAAGAATGACATCAGGAAATTACTATCAATAATACAGCTGTGGCCTCTCGTGTGTCTTAATGTGTAAACTGGTGCACGTAGAGAAATTTTTCAGTCTATATTGAAAACTTAGAATGCACACACTCTTTGACCTAACTACTTCACCAATAGGGGTTTATCCTAAGGCAAAACCTGGACAAGTGCAAATATATATTTTTATTATAGGGTCTGTTATAACAGTGAAAGTTTGAAAAGAAACTAAATGTCTGACCAGTGAGACTGATGGAGTAACCTTTGCTTTTGTCCTGCAGTGGAATATAGGCAGCCATTTTGTATTTGTTTGTTTGTTCTTCTATGAGCCCGATGTCTTGACATCCTTTTCTAGGCATAGAAGTGACAAAGCTGTTTCTGATTTGAAAAGTGAAACAAAAGGATATCAGGAAACTAGCCACCATTCACAGGACTGCTGACTTTTCTCCACCCCATGTTTTTCCCCTCCAAGTAGTCTCTTCCCTTTCAGTTTCCTGGACATCATCTTGCACAAATTTCCCAGATCTTCCTGTGGGTTCCAAACCCTCCTGGAAGTGAAGGCTTTGTTTTCTGAACTGCTCTCTCATGTTGTGTTTCATTGTCTGCCTGGTTTTAATGTGAGCTACGCCCATGCCTTCTGTGCCTTCCTAAACTTACCTAGACCCGTGTCTGATATACCTTGGATCCCCAGGACATGGATGATTGTGAGGAAGGAATAAATTATCTGGGGTGTCTGGGTGGCTCGGTTGGTTAAGTGTCCAACACTTGATTTTGGCTCAGGTCATGATCTCAAGGTTGTGAGATCAAGCCCCTGTATGAGATTCTCTTTCTCTCTCTCTCTCTCTCTCTCTCTCTCTCTCAAAAAATAAATAAATAATTCAATGATGCCTGGTAAATTCTGTAATATGAGAGAGGAGTTGATGTGAGACACTGCAGCTAATTTCCGTGCCAAATGCATTAGTCTCACTTGACGTTGCCTTGTACTTGCCCTGCATCCTCATGAAGGTCCACACCAGCTCCCATGTTTTGTGAGGACTGTGATGAAGAATCTACATGTATTACAAATATACAGAACAACAACACTAAAGGGGGTAGGAGGAAAATGTGCCGATCTAAGTAACTTTGGAAATGTGCAGTCTCTAAGACTAAAGGCAAAAGGAACAGCACACAAACACTGTACTCTAGTTGGTAAAGTTGATGTCCGTGGGGTCCAGGGTAATGATTCTGAGACCACTGTATGTGTATTCTGGAATTGAAGAATTCTGTAAACGGATGGTGTGTGGTGGGAGCCAGGCTTCCCATTGCTGGAGTATAAAATGTGCAAGAGGAGGCTGAATGATTCGTGGGGTAATGGATTAGACCTGGAGACATCAGTATGAACTCATGTGTAGTTTAATATATGTACCTCTTGGCACATATAGAAGTACTTATATCCACACTTATTTACAAACATAGGTTAGTATAGTAGCCTACATTTCCTTGCTCTGCCCACTGAGTAGGCCTAGAAGCAATAATACCCCAAGAGCAACAAGAATATTCAATGGCCATGTCTTGGATTGTAACACCATTCCCCCATAAAAAGAACCAGGGATCCCTGGAAAAAATAGCCAACTCAGTGACCAGAACCATAAACACGCAAGATGAGCCTGAAGCATCTTCTACTATCAAATTGTAAGAATGCTCCAAAAAAAAAGAAAGAAAGAAAGAAAGAAAGAAAGAAAGAAATTGATTAGAGTTTATCAAAGGAACATAGAAGCCAACTGAAAAGCTCCCAGTGGCCCAAGCTGGAACAATTTGAGCAAGAAAAATAAAGAATTATTGGATTATAACTCAGTGTATAAAACAAACAGCCATGAGTCCATACTCATATAACTAAATGATTAAGTAACTTAATAAATGAGAAGAAAAGACAAATATCCCATGCAGAAGAATTACAAAGAATTAATGTAAGTATTCTGCCCTTGAAGAGGGTCTATGCATGGACTTCCCTCCAAAGTGCTCAGTGTGGCAAGGGGGCAAAAGTGTACCTTGACAGTGGAGAAACCTGACAGACATTACCTCACCAGATAGATCATCAAGGCCATTATCAGGGGTCCTATGTCATGTTAATATTACATACCGTTGATATGATGTGATGAAAATTGCATTTTATCTCTCTGGTTTTCCTCCCAAAAAACTACAACCCCAGTCAATTCATTCAAAACAAAACAAAACAACAACAACAAATAAAACAAAAAACAAGGGCACCTGGGTGGCTCAGTCAGTTACGCATCTGCCTTCAGCTCAGGTCACCATCTCAGGGGCCTGAGATCGGGCCCCATTCAGGCTTTTTGTTCAAAGGGAACTTGTTTCTTCCCCATCCTTCTGCCTTTCCTTCCCCCACCCCAGTTCATGCTCTCTCTTGCTCACTCACTCTTTCTCTCTCAAATAAATAGAATCTTAAAAAAAAAAAAAAATCAGACAGGGCACTTGCCCGGCTCAGTCCGGCTCAGTTGGAAAAGCATGCAATTCTTGACCTTGGGTTTGTGAGTTCAAGCCCCATGTTGGGGGTAGAGATTACATAAATAAATAAACAAGAAAATAAATAAAAAATAAAAACTTTAAAATAAATTATTTGGTACTAATAGAGACATTCTACAAAATACCTAAGCAGTACGCCTCAAAATTCTCAAGGTCATCAAAAATGAGTAAAGTCGGGGCACTTGGGTGGCTTAGTGGGTTAAAGCCTCTGCCTTCGGCTCAGGTCATGATCCCAGAGTCCTGGGATCGAGCCCTGTATGGCTTTCTGCTCAGCGGGAAGCCTGCTTCCCCGCCTCTCTGCCTACTTGTGATCTCCTTTTGTCAAATAAATAAATAAATAAATCTCAAAAAAAAGAAAAAGAAAAAGAAAAAGATTATTTATTATAATAAATAAATAAATCTTTAAAAAAAAGAAAAAGAAAAAGATATTATTTATTTATTTAACCCACTGGCTTTAACCCACTGAGCCACCCAGGCACCCCAACAAATAAAATCTTTAAAAAAAAAAAATGAGGAAAGTCTGTGAAACCTAAAGACACATGGCAAATATACATAATGTGTTATCTTGGGTGGGATTCTGAATTCAAAAAGGAATGTTAGGTGACAAGTAAGGAAATTTGAATATAATATGAACTCTAGTTAATACTTGTGTATCAACAGCATCTCAAATGTAAGTAAGATGTAAGTAAGATGATACTAATAGGCAAAACTGGGGATATATGGGAACTCTATACTGTCTTCTCCAATTTTCTGTCAGTCTGAAACTGTTCTAAAAAGTAAATCAATCTAAAACTTCTAAAAATTACCAATTAGGCATAGATGAAGAATAGTATCTTGGGTTTTCTTTTTTATTTTTTTTTTTTTAAGATTTTGTTTATTCATTTAAGAGCGTGGGGGAGAGAAGGAGAGGGAGTGAGAGGAACCCAAGCAGACTCCATGCTGAGCATGGAGCTTGACCTGGGGCTTGATGCCATGACCCCGAGATCAGGACTTGAGCCAGAATCAAGAGTTGGATGCTCAACCACCTGAGCCATCCAGGCACCTCTTGGGTTTTCTTTAGTTAACTTTCTTTGTTTCCTATTGCAGTGAAGCCTTCGCATGAATGTGCTGGCTACTTCTATTTCTTCTTCTGTGGATTGCTGATGGTCATGTGACACCAGGATTTTAGGGGTATTTGTTATGTGGCATTGTTATAACCATAGCTAGTGAATACATCTCACTGAAGTACTACAGCCCTATGAAGTATTATTTGTCTGCTTTCCATTATCCAAATATCTACTTGACAGATGAAGAAATGGAGACTCAGAGGGGCTAAATAATTTACCCAAATTCAGACTCAGTGTCACAACTGAGCTTTGGACTAGCATCTGTCTAATTCCAGAATTTCCTAACTACCACCCTGTACTCTGAAGTACCAAGTGTGGTGATAACAGATGGGGGAGAGGGAATCCTGACACTAGCAGGGTGTCAGGGATGACCTTTGAATTCTCTGCTTGAATGTGGGGTTGACAGTACTCCAAAGAGGGACACCATGCAGTCTAACTAGAAATGATATAGGAAATCCTTGGGGCGCCTGATGGCTCAGTCAGTGGAGCATGTGACTCTTGATATTGGGATTGTGGGTTCGAGCCCACATTAAGTATAGAGATTACTTTAAAATTAAAAAAAAAATTTTTTAAGGAAATTCTTGAATGGCTGCAATTAGAAACAGCTCGTGAGGGCACCAAACTTCTTGTCCCAAGCAGAAGGACTAGAATAGGTCATTCCAATTCTGCTGAGAATGGCCAAATGGGCCTTCTGGAGATGTGCCTGGAAGAAATTTAATTGTCAGGTACTAAAAGGCAGCACAATCCCATGTCCTACATATCATAATTTCACGCCAAGGCTGAAAACTAAAGTCAGGAAGGAGAACCTCCTCTCCTCCGAATGATTAACCAGGGTCCAAGCCATGGGGACCCACTCACTCCCTAGCCTGTGCCTCCTGGGGCTTGACTTCAAGGAGCTGAGCTGGAATCTGAAAACTCGGGCTCAAGGAATCAGGTTTGACTTCTGGCTTAGCTGATTATCCTGTGCAACCACATGCATGTCAACTCACCACTCTGGTCCTTGGCTTGTTCTTTAGAAAATTAGAACCATATTCAGCTCAGGTCGTGATCTCAGGGTCCTGAGATCAAGCCCCATCAGGCTCTGTTCCCACTCCCTCTCTTTCTGCCCCTCCTGTTCACGCTCTTTCTCTTTTTAAAATAAAGATATCTTTTAAGAAAAAAAAAGAAAGAAAATTGGAACCATAGTCTTTATCCTCCTGACCTCACAGAATTTTCCAGTGGACAAACCATAGTACTGATGGCCAATGGTTACTGCACACTCTCCACACTCCAAAATTTTTCATGCATCAACTCTCTGAACACTCCCAGCAATCTGAATGGGCATGTGCTCATGCTATCCTCATTTTATAAGTGGAAAAATGGATCCAGAGGCAAAAACAGACGTGTCGCGTGTCTGAGGTCATCCGGCCTGAGAAGATTAAGTCAGAATTTCCAGCCTGTCTTGTTCACCAAAGAGTATGTCACTCACCATATTCCCATATGATACTAGATGGAAAAAACACGTGAGTGACTTGGGGGCCCTGAAGAAGAAACTGGGGCAGGCTGGGGAAGCTGCACAGGGTGGGCACAGCTAGAGGCTGGAGCTTGGTCCTTATTGCTAGTGGGTATGCAAGCAGGAGGTTTCGAGAAGCAAGGTGCAGAGAGAAACCAGCCTGAGTGGACAATGCTGGCAGAGAGGACAGCAGTTGCCAAAAGTAAAATGCAAATCTGGTGAAGACAGAGAACCAGAAGGGGAGTTTAAAAAGCTTTGCTCACCCCAACCTCCCACCCCACCACTTCAGGGGGTGAGAGGTCGGGGTACCAGGAGGTGGGTATTATAGAGGACACGGATTGCATGGTGCACTGGGTGTGGTGAAAAAATAATGAATACTGTTATGCTGAAAATAAATAAAAAATAAATTAAAAAAAAAAAAAAAAGCTGTGCTCACAGATGTGCTCTGTAATCTCCATTCTCTGTCCCCCATTAGACCTACAGGAAAATTTTGGTCCTTGCCAGGTCCAGGTGGGCTTTGGGATTTGACAGCCAGAGACTGGCCACAGAGTGGCCAAGGAGCTCTGCCCTGAGCTCCTTGCCATGAGCCAGCCTGAGACCCAAGACAGTCCCAGGGAGTTCCCTGGCTGCAGCTTCCAGGAGGTCCGGCTCTGGGTCCATCAAGAACAGCAGCTTCTTAAGGGACTTAGTTGTGTGGGTGTCCCATCCTAGCTGGGTCCTGGCTGAGGCGTCTTCTTGAATAGATGCGACTGAGCAGCAGAGTCATTCTTCTCTTTCCCTTCCTTGCTACCGCTTTCTTTGTCTTTCCTTTTTTCTCTTTCTCTCATTTACTTCCTTTCTTCTCTCTTGCCTCCTGTCCTCCCTTCCGGCTCATCCTGCCCTCCCTCCTGCTTCCAGTATTGATCCTTTGGCCTCGGTATGCAAGATACTGTGCACGGCCCCGCATGCAGGAGCGAATGGCAGAGACATCTTTTCTTCTCTCTTCCGTTTATCATGTGCCCTCAACCAGGCAGTGAGTCTGGGACCCAGTCACAAATCTATAGATGGGTATATTGATGCTGACATATAGAGCTAGAGATATATGTGCATATATAGGTACAGGTACAAATAGAGATACAGGAATGTAGGAATAGTTATAGATACGAACATCGATATCAGAGACCCTGCTCTTCAAAGATCTAGATCCTTCCATCAGCAGCTAACCCAATAACCAGAATAGTATCCCTCCAGATTCAGTTCTCCTGGACAGCCAGGTCGTTGTGAACTTTTTTTTTTCCCCATGATCTCCTCTGGTAAAATACAGATTATCCACCTTCCATTCCTGGAGTATTTTGTTTGTTTGTTTGGTTGGTTGGTTATTGTTGTTGTTTTAAGATGTATTTATTTTATTTTAAAGATTTTATTTATTTATTTATTTATTTATTTGACAGACGGAGATCACAAGCAGGCAGAGAGGCAGGCAGAGAGAGAAAGGAAAGCAGGCTCCCTGCTGAGCAGAGAGCCTGATGCATCCCAGGACTCTGGGACCATGACCTGAGCCAAAGGCAGAGGCTTTAACCCACTGAGCTACCCAGGCGCCACAGATGTATTTATTTTAAAGAGAGAGAGCACAGGCGCATGAGCAGGAGGGGCAGAGGGAAATGGAGGGAGAATCTCAAGCAGATGCCACACTGACCAGGCAGCCAAATGCTGGCTCCATCTCCTGACCCTGAGATCACAGACTCAAGCTGAAACCAAGAGTCAGATGCTTAGCTCACTGCACCACCCAGGCACCCCTCCTGGGGTTATTTTCTAAGCATTTCTTTGGTGTTCTGTTCAACTCAACCTTCTTCCTTATGACTTTAATGGCTCCCTGATGTGTCCCTAAGTAACCTCATTTACATAACTGGCTCCCTATTGTTGAACATCAGGTCTTTTCTAGTTTTTGCATCCTTGTGGGTGAAAGTTTCAGCTTTTTCCAGTCAGCCCTATCTGTGGCTCCTGGGTCCAATATAAGTGGGGGCAGTGGGAGGCATGAGGTAGATGTTTTGCATGGATTAATAGTTTGCTTCCTGCCCTCCCCTCTTCCCCAGAGCAGCTGTGAGTATACAGCAAGCACTTTGTAAATGATGCTTGAGGATGCCTCCCTGCCTCTCTCTATTTCTGCACCTGGCACACTGCCTTAAAGGACTCTCCAATGAATCCTCCTGTCTCCTGCCTCAACGTGACCCTCCATAGCCTTTTTACTTCTGTGTCCCCAGTGCCGGGTACCAGGAAGCCCCTCAGACATGGAAGGCAAGGAAACAAAGAAAGGAGGAGGAAGCCTGAGAAAGCTTACTTACTCTGGCCACCCCTCATTAACAGGGCCTGGGATTGCCGTGGGACATTCGTGATGGACGATGTTGACACTATGTAATTTATTAGCCTGAACTGTACAAATGATACCTTCCCCCAGGATGCCCACGACGAGAAGCCGCTTTTCATGAGTTTATCCTGGGGACTCGAATGAATAAGCAGAGAAACAAAAACCTCATGAATTTTTTAAAGAGCTTATTGGAATCAAGAGAAAACCCAGCATTCTGATACAGAAGTAGACGACAGATCGGGGTTTGTAGCTTCTCTTTACCCTCTGAAGTCTTTTTTAATCTTCTTGCTTGCCAGCGTTAAGCCGTGTTTTTTCCCTGAATTTCCCTCCGCTTTGGATTGTCAGGAGAACTGTATCCACCCTTGGGACTCCCGCCTGCGTCGCCCACTACACTGGGCAAGGGAGGGGGGAGGGCAGCGTGCCCAGACCCTGGTGAAGGTGGGTCTTGGAGCCCCAGACATGCAGGACCCCATCCTCTGCCTGAACCTGCTGGGGGCGAGATTAGAGGTGTGGAATTGCCACACTGAGACCTTTGGTGTCCTCTTTTAAAAAGCTTCTTGGCTATGAGCAAGACCTGAGTTTATCATCCCCCAAATGTCAGCCTTGCTGAAAGTTAAGCGGTTTACAAGGTCTTGCTGAGAAATTCCATGTACTAGAAGCTAATAGAAGGTCAGCATTTTCTATTTCGATTTTTTTTTTCTTCTTGCTGCCCAGAGTCTAGGTAATGCTCCATTCAGCATTTTGAAGATGTTTCTACAAATTCTGGCAAGGTAGCTGTGCGCTTGATGGGATTTATCCTCCCCAAAGCCTGTGAAATGAAGGTTGTTATTATTTCCATTTTATAAATAAGGAAATTGAGGCTGAACAGAGAGGGGTTCCTTGCCCAAAGTCACACATGGCAGGTCATGGAGCTGGGTTCTGGACAGGTGTCTGTCTGAATCCAAAGCCTATGCTTTGATGCCCTATGATGTCGTCCTCCACTTTGCAAGCCAAGAATGCCCCCTCCCCTGCCCCTCTGCAGAGTTCTTCCTCCCGGTGACTCTGCAATTGATGCTAACATCCTGAGATCCAAGTTAAAGAACTGCAACCTTAAATAGGTACAGTGGACATTCCATCTCTGACTTCCTCTAATTTCCTGGGGCCAAGGTCAGCAAACTGCAGCCATTGGTCCAAATCCGGCCCGCTGCCCCTTTATGTAAATAAAGTTTTATTAGCATACAGCCATGCACATTCATTTACACATGGTCTGTGGCTGCTTTCATGTTACCAAAGCACAGAGGAGTAGAGGGACAGACACCGTATAGCCCACAAAGCCTGCAATATTTATTTTGGGCCCCTTAGAGAAAAAGTTTTCTGACTCCTAGGAGGTGGAAAAAATCAACATCTATTGCCCCAGAACCTAGTGTAATAAATGATAAAACACCAGCCATGGAAGTCAACTGTATTTTTGGAAGGCTAACTATGAGCCAACCGTTCTGCTAGCTGCTTTTGGTGAATGATTTCCTGGAATCCTCCAGTAATACCATCAGGCAGATCCGCAGAGAGGTAAGCAACAGCCCATGTCCCAGTCAGGGTCTGAACTTGACTCTGCAGCTGACGAGAAGTTTGTAAATTGAAAAGTGCTCTCTGGTAGTAAAGGCATCATTTCTGAACAGATCGTCTACCTAGTGTCCCCATCATGCTCTGTGTTCAGATGGAAAGTGATTATAATCAGCAAGAGACAGACTCCATCCTTGAGAAACTCATGAGCTTTGGGGAAAGACAGAATTTCCTCTAGATCAGCTGGCGAGATGAATAGTCCTGGAAGACACAGAGGTCACAGGAGGAAGAGACATCCCATAAGGTGACCTTTGATTGAGGTCCTTCATGATGAACAGAAGTGTGATCATTGAGATGGGAGAGAGAGAAGGGCACCCCAGGAATTAGTGAAATGAAGCCCTGAATCGAAACAATTGCAGGTGCCTGAGTCTAGGGTGAGCGAGGGGCAGAAGGAAGCCAAGGGTTTTACCACCCCATTTCTATATGCTATGTAGTAGGTGCTCAATAAATGCTTCTGAGAATCAAATGTCAACCCTAGCAGTAGGGAGCAAGCCTGCTCTCATCTGTTCTTGCAGAACCACAGATAGCAAACCTGGGACCACCAGGCTTCCAGAGCCTCAAGTCTGGGTTTGACTCCATTGTCTCTGGAGAGAGGCATTCCAGAAAATGCTCCTACTTTCCCACCTGCATTCAGATGACAGAACAGCAGTCTTTGTGCCCTAGAAAAATGACACTTGCATCATGTGCTTGGGTAGAAGATTGGGAGAAGCCCAGCCTTTGAGGCCATCAGATTCCAGCTCTGCAGGTCTCTGGTTGTGTGACCTGGGGCCAGTTCCCTAATTCCTCAGAGCTTCAGTTTCTCACCCATAACACGCAGCTCATTCCTGTGTCATGGGGCTGTTATGAGAGCAAGTAGAAGCTGCCACGTAGTAAGTGCCCTCTATTTATTATTAGCTATTATTTTTATTATGATTAATGATCAAAGTTATGTATTAGTCTTTGCTGCCATCAGGCCAACAGTCTTATAGGATTCATAAGAGTGTTTATCTCCTTTTTTTCTCAGTTTCACAGATCAGTTGGGGATGGCTTTTTGGGTTGGGTTTAGCCTGCTCCCCTTGTCTTTCATTCTGGGACAAGTAGCCACCTAAGACCTAAGACATGCTCTTCTAAAGGTGGGCAAAGAAATTTCAAGAGGGGTGAGTGAAAATTCAGACACTGCTCAAGGCTTGAACTCAGGACTGATCCACAGTTGCTTCAAGATATCCCATCGGCCCAAGCAAGGCGTACGGTCCAGCCCAATAGCAATGGGGTTCACTCCAGCCACAGAGCACTATAGTGAGGGTGGGGTGGAGAACTGGATCCGTACCACAGCTGCCAAAAGTCACAGCAAGGCTGCGGGCCAATGATTCCATCACCTACCCCACACTGCCTTCTGTGTTTCTCAGCGGTGAGCAACCCCCTTCCCATGGTGGTCTCCAATCCAGGGGCTCTTAGGGATTGGGAAGCATCCATAGGGACGCTGTATGTTTCCTATTGGTGGGGTTCTGACAGGTAGCCCCTAGTCTAGTCTGAATTTCCAGACAAAGCCTAACTGACTACTGGAATGGGAAGGCAGCCACCTTCGTACCCGCACTGTGGGCCCAGGGTGGGAGAAAATATCAAGACAGCCCCCATGTTGGATAATGACCACCAGATTTCCAATACTCAGTGCCCAACACTGCCCATTCGGTTTCCTTTGGCTATAAATGTTGGTTGGTTCACTGCTGAAGACAGGGTGGTGGTTGTTAGCCATACTGGTAAACGAGGCTTCCAAAATCCTCAGTCCTAGAAACTCTTCACTGAAAACAACAACAACAACACTGATGACAAAATCAAAATGGACAAGAGAGTTGTGGGGTATCCACCCTCGCCCAAGGGAGCCAGGTGGGAAGCCAATGAGTATTTTTGGACATAGACAACAGCAGGCCTGGCCAGGATCCACTCATTTCTTCAGTAGCGCCTCCCAGAGAGATCAAATTGTTTCCTAATTCGTTCCAGATACACCATCTTTCGTGGCTTCATTTGGGCATTGAGGTCATCAAGAGAGGATTGACTTGGGTGACGCCAAGCAGGGGGAGGAAAGAAATTCTTCCTTTGTGCACGGGCTCACGCATTCACGCATTGGTTGCTGAGTGTCTGCAGGGTCCTGGGCTCGGGATTCAGAGCTGAAGAAGCAGAAGTTCCATGTGCTGGCCATTTAGCGGGGCAGATCCTCATTCACTGTATCTTTTCAGGGTGAATCATGGGCTTCCCCCTCAGTCCCTGTGCTGCAGAGGATGGGTTTAATCTAATCACAGTGATGGGACCCTTTTGCGGGTCATTGGCTTGGGCGTTGGCATGTGACCCAGTTCTGCCCAGTGAGAAGTGAAGGAAAGTCTACACTGGCTTAGAGCAACTTTCCCCCATGACTAAGCAGGTCCTAGAGGAAGGGAGCTCTCTTTCATCACTTGCTGTATGTGCAGATCGGATACCTGCAGGGTTTTTTATTTTGTGTGGGCTTTTGGGTTTTGGGTTTTTGGTGGGTTTTTGTTGTTGTTTTGTTTTGTTGTTGTTATTGTTGTTTGGAGAGTGAGAATCAGGGAGGGGCCAAGGGAGAGAGGAAGGGAGAGAATCCCAAGAAGGCTCCACGCCCAGCTCCCAGCCCACACAGGGCTCCATCTCACAACCCTGAGATCCTGACCTGAGCCAAAGATCAGGAGTCCCACCTTAACTGCGGGAGCCACATAGGGTCCTGGACAGCTGCGATTTTATAATTATCTTGCTACAGGCCAGAAGGTAAGAGACGAAACTGTAACTCTGACCGTGGCAGAGGGGCAAGATGAGAAGAACTCTGTCCTCACGGCTGTCACTGAGCTAAGTCGATAACTGCAAAGTCCCCTCTTGGACTTCCTGTTCTGGAGGATAGTAGATTTCCCCAGTGCACGTTAGCCAGGACAGGTGAGGGCATCTGTGGTCTGTATCCCCAAGCATCCTACTCGATGCAGCAGTGTTATTGTAGAACCCCAATTTATTCCTAAAGAAGCAGGCACAGGAGAAGCCGGTTAACACATCAGCAGAGGAACATCTGAATTAGATTATGAACCCAGGACTCTGCCCCCAGCCTGCCTAGGTGACAGATAGCCTGCCTCTGAGAATGAGCAGTTGGCAAATGATAGATATTGAACATCCAGTGGTGGTGGATGGAGGGCAGTGCTGGGCCATAGGAGGCTTACACCAAAAGTAAGAGAAAACGGTAAAGATCCTTTAAGAAGAGCACAACCTGATGGGGGGCGGGGCCACACCTGCTTTGGTGGTGCTTGGCTCCAGCCCCTCTCCCATTCCCCACACTCTCCACACCCAGCAAGTGTTTTACCTGGGCCCCTTTGGTACAGTGGAAAGTGCTCCCTCTTTTTTTTTTTTTTTTTGTCAAGAGAGTGAGCACAGGGAGACAGAGTGGCAGGCAGAGGCAGAGGGAGAAGCAGGCTTCCTGCTGAGCAAGGAGCCCTATGTGGGACTGGATCCCCTGACGCTGGGATCATGACCCGAGCCAAAGGCAGCTGCTTAACAACTGAGCCACCCAGGCGTCCTGAGTGCTCCCATTTTAAAATTCAGGTTAGACATGGGTTCAAATCCCGTCTCTGCTACTCCCTAGGTATGTGACATTGGGAATGTGCTATCACCTCTGAGTCTCTTGCCCTGTTGTTGTTCCGAGGGGTAGACTTGGATGTATGTTGTTGGACACTTAGAAGATACTCAGTGAATGACAGCTCTGAGGATGATTATGGAGGGATTATTAAGTGCTTCGAGAATCACGTAGCAGAAAGAGGGCTGTTCTGATGGCAGGAAGACCCAGGTCCTAGTGCCAGTTTTGCCATGATGAGCTGTGTGACCTTGAGCCGTTCCTACCCTCTCTGGTCCATGTAGTTTTTCCCATATTTAAAATGATGCAGTTCCAGGGCACCTGGGTGGCTCAGTGGGTTAAGCCTCTGCTTTCAGCTTAGGTCATGATCTCAGGGTCCTGGGATCAAGCCCTGCATGGGGCTCTGTGCTCTGCGGGGAGCCTGCTCCCTCCTCTCTCTCTGCCTGCTTCTCTGCCAATTTGTGATCTCTGTCAAATAAATAAATTAAATATTTTTTAAAAAAAAATAATGGGGTTCAGCTTGACCAATCATTTTCAAACTCTTCTCCAAGGAGCTCTGGAGATTCATTGACTCTATAATGAGGAAGGAGCCCAGGAATGGGAAGCCCACCACCACCCCACCCCAGCTGGGTTTTCTGTGCAATGCTCTTTGAAGAGAAGCTTCTGCTGCTTTAATTAAAAAGAAAAAAAAAAAGCCCCAAAGAACTCTAGATTAGATCATGAAGTTCCTTCCATTTATTCAGTGGTTGACAGCGCGAGCTTTGGAGTGCAGCCCACCAGATTTGAATGATGACTCTGACATTAACTACCTTCCTTAACTTGGGGAAGCTGATATTTCCAAAGCCCATTTCTGATCATCCACCAGCCATTCATGAGAGTTTCCTTTCCCGCATCTTTGCCAGCAGGAGGTGTTCTAGCTCTTTAACATTTTTGCCAGTTCAGTGGGCACAAAGTGGTATTTCATTGTTACTTCAATTTGCATTCCCCTCTTCTCTAGAGAATTTTTTCCAGCAATTTATTTATTTTAGAGAGAGTAAGATAGCGAGAGAGAGAAGGTGCAAGAGTGGGGAGCAACAGAGAGAGAGAATCTCAAGCTGACTTGTCACCGAATGTGGAGCTCAAACCCGGGCTTGGCACCCAGCTGGACATGGGGATCCCCCAACCCATGAGATATGATGTGAGCCGAAATCACGAGTCGGACACTTAACCGACTAAGCCACCTGGGTGCCCCTAACCTCTAGAGAATTTAAGCATCTTTTCCTGTATTTGTTTTTTGGCCACTGAGATTTGTTCTATGAATTCTTATCCTTTGCTAATTTTTCTTTCTTTTTCTTTAAGATTTAATTTATTGGACAGAGAGAGAGATCACAAATAGGCAGAGAGGCAGGCAGAGAGAGAGAGGCAGGCAGAGAGAGGCAGGCTCCCCTCTGAGCAGAGAGCCCAATGCGGGGCTTGATCCCAGGACCCTGAGATCATGACCTGAGCCGAAGGCAGAGGCTTAACCCACTGAGCCACCCAGGTGCCCCACCTTTGCTCATTTTTGTATTGGGTGCTTTGTCACTTGTTAATTAGTGAGAGCTCTTTACTATAGTATGGACATTACCCTTAGAGTATGGACCTTATTTCTTACTTGCATTATAGTGTTTTTGTAGAATTATCTTTTGGATTTTTTTTTTAAGCCTATGATAATGATTCCCACTGCACTATCTTGTGAGGATTAAAGCATGAGCAGAATTCCTGATACGTAGTTCAATAAATTATTTCTATTATTTTCAAGCTTTGGTATGGGTACAGGATTCTGGAGTTGTCGAAATGTGTGTGTGCTAAAATCCCACTGGCCAGAGAAGGCCACATGGTTGAGCTGAGTCAGCAAGGTGAAGCACTGTGGTCCCATGGTCAAGGACGCAGGATCAGGGAGGGGTGAATTGGGTCCACCCTTGGAATCTGCCACAATGGTCTGGCCCAGAGATCAAGATCATAGGTTGTGCAAACAGAAAGGCCTGAATTCTGGTGCCTCTCACCGCTGGGACTTTCGCACCTCCCCCAATGTCCCCTAGGTGCCTATACCAAAGCTGTTTTCCCACAAGCCTTTGTTCTCAGCTGGCTGCCAGGGCCAGATATCTTTTTTTCAACATTGCCTTCCAGCTGCTAATACCCTCTCTGTCTTTCAAGGTTTTTGCATTAAAAGATCCTCGTTGCCTCTTCTGAGTACAAGGAAACACATGCTCAGTGCACAATGATCAAGCAAGACGGATATCCGGAATCCAGCCCTACAATTCCACTCGGAGGGGAGACTGCCCACTGTTAACCTATTCTTCCAGACTTCTTTCTGTGTCCATTTGACATCTCTTCTCTCATCAAATAGAGGCCCCTTCTTTACACAATGCACCCTTTGCACTTG
The DNA here is from genome assembly GCF_964662115.1 of Mustela nivalis. Classification (NCBI taxonomy): domain Eukaryota; kingdom Metazoa; phylum Chordata; class Mammalia; order Carnivora; family Mustelidae; genus Mustela; species Mustela nivalis. Next base: position 1,624,877 of record NC_139033.1, on the reverse strand, counting down.
ACAACAGTGAGTACTCTTCTGCAAAGACTGTCGTCAGTGGCAAGGGCTTCAGAATCATCTAGACAAGAGGATTATCAAAATGGAGATTCCCACACCTCATTCAGAAAGAGTCCATTTTAAGAGGCCTGAAGGAAGGAACCTAATTGTAGAGCACAATACAGGTGACCCTTGAACAATGAAGGGTTTGGGGCACTCCGCACAGTCAAAAACCCACATATAACTTTTAAAGGTTTTTTTTTTTAAGATTTTATTTATTTATTTGACAGACAGAGATCACAAGTAGGCAGAGAGGTGGCAGAGAGAGAGAGGAGAAAGCAGGCTCCCTGCTAAGCAGAGAGCCCCATACAGGGCTTGATCCTGAGATCCTGGGATTACCTGAGCCAAAGGCAGATGCTTTAACCCACTGAGCCACCCAGGTGCCCCAAAAACCCACATATAACTTGACTCCACCCAAACGTAAATGCTGATAGCCTGCTGTTGACCCCAAGCTTTCCTGATAACACAGTCAACTGATGCCAATATTGTACATTGTATGTATTGTATATTGTATTCTTACAATAACATGAGTTAGAAAAAAGGAAATGGTCTTAAGAAAATCATAAGGAAGAGAAAATCCATTTACAGTCCTATTCTGTATTTATTGAAAAAGAATCCATGCATAAGTGGACCCACACTGTTCAAACTCCTGTAGCTCAAGGTCAACTCTATTTGTATTTTAATAGGGTCTTCTTGCCTGGTGTCAGTTTTGAGGTGGGGGTGAGGATGGGGGGCATAGTCCTTGAAAGGAAGGATTAATGGGGATGTTCCAGGCATTGTGACAAGCCAGAAGGGAGACAACAACTTGGTCAAAGTCCTCTCCCCTCCCCCAGGCCTCTCCCCAGAGAGAGGATCCTACACTGGCTTTAAGCCAATTTCTTTAGTATCTGCCCAGGTATGGCTCCCTAAGTAAGCAAGTAACCATAAACGGGAGTTCTGATATTTACCAGCTCTGTGTCCTTGGCCCACCTCTCCAAGCCTCAGTCGGCTCATCTGTAACATGGGAATCATAGTGTCCATGTGGCAGGGGTGTTTAAGGGAAGCAATGACTTCACACATACACTCACTCCAGGGCTGGGCTCACAGTAGGTCTTCCAGAAACAGAGCAACCCCCGCCACCAGGAGATGAGCAGAGCAGGGAGGGACCCACTGGATGGCGCTGGGGAAAGCCAGAGCCCCTGAGGGGAGCAGCAGGCACACCAGGTGTCTTGACGAGTTAATTATGGGAAATTAGGGCAAGTCAGGTTTCTGCCTGCAGGAATCTCATGGTGAGGTCAGACGAGAGCATGGGATTTTACTCATTCTCCAGGGGCTGGAGACAGGTAGGCTCTTCCTGCTGGGACAAATGATAAGTAGGGGAACCCATCAAAATATGCAAATCCAGCTGAGGAAGAGGTTGGGGACACCTCCAGAGGGGGCCAAGGCCTTTTCAGGATGTTTGCTTGCTGGAGACTCTTACCCAGGTACAAACCTGAGCAGGGCCTTCGTAACTCCTGACCTCGATTCTCTACCCTCACAGGCATCCTCTTGTTTCCTGACGCAGCTTTGCAGCTGCTGCCATTAAGGAGGGAACTCGGTTTCCCTGGAAGCCCCTGTAACCTGGGCTGGCCCTGTCACTTGTCTTGGCCTACAGAATATGGTGGAGGTGTCCGCGGTGATCCCCAGCACAGGGGTCAAGAAGACTAGAACATGCCTGCTCTCTGTTTTTGAAACTTTTTTTTTTTTAATTTTATTTATTTGACAGAGAGAGATCACAAGTAGGCAGACAGGCAGGCAGAGAGAGAGGGGGAAGCAGGCTCCCTGCTGAGCAGAAAGCCTGATGTGGGGCTAGATCCTAGGACCCTGGAATCATGACCTGAGCTAAAGGTAGAGGCTTTAACCCACTGAACCACCCAGGCGCCCCATCTGTTTTAGAATCTTGCCCAGCATCCCTACTGAGCCCTAGCCCAAGCTAGTCTGCTAGAGGATGAGAGACACCCCCCTCCCCAGAGGGCCCCCAAATATGAGAAACTTCAGCCCAGTCCAGAGAACAGAGCCCCCTACTCGACCCCAGTGGTACTCAGAGCCATCAGTGGGCCCAGCCAAGCCCAGAAAAACCTCCAGCTGACCTGGAGACAGTGAGCAAAAGAATCACTTCTTATTTTAAGCTGGGAGCCTGGGGGTGGTCTGTTAGGCAGCAACAACTCACCGATACAGCATATGTGTGATGATAGTTATATAAGAATAATAAGATGGTAGCGAGAGCCATCCTGTACCACATTTCAAGGACTGTGCAGGTCATTATCTGCTTCTGTCTCTAGATCTGTGTCTGTATTTAATTGTCACAGTGGCCCTTCTCATTTTACAGGGGAGGAAGCTGAGGCTTGGTTAAGGTTTATCCTCATTGTCTAGCATCACTACTTGCTTTCCTCGGAGAAGCCAAGATTGGAACTTAGCTCTATCAGACTCCAGAGTTTGCTTTGTACTGTCTCTGAAGGGTGCTGACTAATCTACAGAGGAGCTGTTCTCAGAGGAAAGCCAGAGGAAGGCAAAGCAGGCCCTCCATGATGTAGCAGCACCCCCGTCCCGATCTCCCCTTTTGATCCTTCTCTGAATACATCCATGCCTTTGCCCAAGCCATTCCCTCTCCCCAGGGGGACCTTCCTTTCTTCCTCACCTAGAAAACTCTTATGCAACCTTCAAGACCCAGCTCCGTATCACCCCTATTGGTTCTTAGTAAAGCAATAAAGTAATAAAAAGTCCTTTTTTTTTTGTTGTTTCCAAACAGGCACAACCCATAAGAAAATTTAATATCCCACACAAATGGAAGTCCGGAGGTGAGGGAGGAGGGTCCCCATTTGGTTGAGGCCGCTGTGCAGTGTCCTCAAGAATCCCCACCTCTTCCATTTCTTTGCTTGGTAAGCTTCACCCATGGCAGGTGGCAAAGTAGCTGCTGTAGACCAGGCATTGCATCCAGACCCAACCGCATAAAGAAATCAGAGGGTTTTTTATTTTAATGTGTGTTTCATTGTGACAGTCAAGGAAACCCCTCCCTGCAGCTTCCAGGCAAAGCTCCCTCAAGTCTCCTTGTCCTGGAATGGGTACGTGTCTTCTCTGAGCTGGTCCCTGGCAGGAAGAGGACTACATCACTCTCATTGGCTTTGACACATCCAATCATCTCTAATGCAGCTGATGCAAAAGGGTCAGCCGCCATCCATGGCCCCCAGGAAGCTACCTCTGACTTTTGAGTCTGGAGCATGTTCTCAGAGCTTGTTAACCTTGCCCATTATAAGACGGCATGGCCACTGCAACATGGCCTCCCTCCTGCACACCTCTATTCGCTGGGCATCACAGTAGCAGCTTCATCGGTAAGGCTTCTCCTCCAGCTTAGCTCTGTCATCCTCATCCATTATGCCCTGTGCCACCCCAACACCCCCCACACTTAGAATTACTTACCCACCATCTTTCATGGGACGTGAACTTCATGACAGCAGGTGTGGGTACAATTGCCTCCCTTCCTGCCTTATTCCCAGCCCCTTGCAGAGCATCAGGCCCATTGACATGCCCAGGAAATATCTGTCTGGACTGTGCCTGACTTCCTCAGCCTTGCTTTGGATTAGTGCAGGAGAGGGAACTGCAAGAGAAATATTGCAACGTCACCTTCAAGGGTGCCTTTATGCAGACTATCCCTGGGAAAGGCTTGAGGCTCAGCTGGGTGGCCACGAAGCTTCACTGGGCACTCAGGGCCATCATATGAATGGCTCTGGAATCCTAGACAACCACTGTGGTTGTTCATGGCCCACAAAAGGTCTGCGCACATATTAGTCCTTTGATCCTCACAGAAACTCCCAGAGTCATGTGAGAACCTCACTGTGTAGACGACTCCTGGAGAGGTAAAGGGACACACAGAGGCTTGGCCGTTCATTGATAGGGCTGAGATGCACATACTGAGTCTGTGTTGATTTCAAACGGGTGCTCTCTCTGATTCATAAAAAACACCAGGAGGGCATCCAGCTTCCAATTCTGGAACTCAGCTCTCCTTGAGTGATCTGTAACCGTTGATGACTGCCTATCCCAGATTTTGTAATAGGGTTTTATTTTTTTTTTTCCTCTCTCCCTTAGAATATTAAAGACCTTCTATTAAACATAGGGTGTTTTGTACTATTATCCAGCAAGTAGTCCCTCTCCCCTCCCTGGTCAGTGAAGAGAGTCCATTTCCTTATAGACGTGGGACTATAGATGTGGGACTTGGCCTAGATGTGGGACTTGGCCATGTGGATTGAAGTGGCCACCAGAATGTGGGCAAAAGTGATGATGTCTCCCACTTCTAGGCAGTTATGTCAAAGAACAGCTGTTGTCTCCAGAGAATAGCATTTCCAGATAGGAGCTGATCCTTTACGAGGGGCCCAAATGAGAAGACACATGGAGCAGACCCAATAGAGACCCATCTCCCCTCCAGACATAAAAGTGAGAAGTGACTCTGTTAGAGCTCTCTTGAGATTTTTGGGCAGTGTTTGTCACATGGCTTTATCACAGCACAAGCTGACTAATGCAGACACGATGTTCCTGGATCATGCAAAGCATTTTCGGGCATGAGTTTATTCAGTCCTCCCAACAACTCGTGAGTGGGGTACTATTAAATCCTCGCTGAGATTTTGTGCCCTCTTGCCCAGCCCTGCTGCAACAGAACCTAGTACTCTGCCTGGCACCTTGGTAAAGCCAGAGTTCACATTTTTAGATGAGTTAATAAAGTGAAAGTAGGAACCATGTGGCACTTTCCTGCTTTTGTGACCAACATCTGAGTAATCCTAATGAACTACTATGTGCCAGGCATTGTTGATGTTTCTTTAAGTAAGAAATTATGTCAGACAGGGTACCTGGCTGGCTTAGTCAGAAGAGCATACAACTCGATCTCGGGAATCTGAGTTTGAGCCCCATGTTGGGGGCATAGAGATTAATAAAAGAAAAGAATGAATTCTAAATAAAATTATTTCAACAAATATTTATCAAACACCTACTTCATTCCAGACATTGTTCTAGGTGCTGGGAAGATAGCAGGGAACAAAAGAGACAAAACTCCCTCCCTCCTGGGGCTGAAATTCTACTGGGGGTGAGCTAGAACACAAACAGAATATGTAAATCTATACTACATATATGAAAAAATAAATCAGAGCCACGAAGGGCTGAAGAGTGGTGAGAATAGAGTTGTGGTTTCTGACACGGCGGGGAGATCTCTTGGAGGAGGCAACATCTGAACGCAGACTCAGAAGAGATGACTGTGTGAGTCCTAAATGTCTGGGGGCAGACTGACCAGTGGGAATAACAGTTATCACTCCCTTTTATGGATGACTAAATGGGCTTGGAAGGATTGGATTGATCGCCCATTGTCAGATGGAGCTGGAACGTGGGCCAGTTTTCTGGCCTCAGGTAACCCACCCACAGTAAACGCACCCTAAGCTACTTTGTAGAGGGTCTTAACAGGGCTGGTCTTCACGGGGCTGCTGTGACTTAGCTGTGGGGCTGGGAATCCCCATGCTGATCCCAGGGCCTCCACCCAGCGCCCTGAGCTCTATCTTCATCTGCATTTCTGCCGATGACAGCAGGAAACCACTTTGGTCCCTAATGGATTCAGCACTCTCTGAACACTCTGTCCTTTTAGCCACGGAAATGGGCTTTGTCTTGTCCAGGAGTCATCACTTGATGGAACAAGCGGACACTCCATCTCCCTAAGCCAAAGGTGATTTAAAAACATTGCGAGAGCCAGCCTTAGATGAGGCTTATGTAAAGGGTCTCTTTAATTTGTTGGGGGTGGGCTGGGGGAATGGTCTCCCCAGGGCTCTGAGTTCCTGCTGTGGGCCGCTGGTAGGTCAGCATCCATCCCCACCTCCCCCACCCCTGCCCAGGCTCCTCTGGGGCTGGTGCCTATGAGCAAAGTTAACCTGGAGAGCAGAGGCAGGTCCTCCTGTGTGTCCCCATTGCCGGTGGGCAGAGGCAGAGCACAGGGCTCTAGGCCTTTTTTGGAGATGTTACTCCTGCTTCCTGTTTATATGTTCTCAAAGATTCCCTTCCCATCCTCCTTTATCTCCTCCTCTGTTTTCTCTTTTGGCCTGACCTGATCATCACCAAGCGTATATGAGAGGAAAGGCTTTAGTCCGACTTCTGCTGTCCACAGAAGCCAGGAGCCATGTGTCTATGGGGCACTTGAAATGTGACAAGTCCACATTACTACAGGTCACAGTCCACAATGTGTAAGGGTAACATGGACGCTGGATTTTGCAGACTTGGTGTAAAAAAAAAAAGTATAAAATATCTTAATAATTTATATTGTTTCCATGTAAAAATGCTAATATATTCAATAAGTTGGTTAAGTAAAATATTTAAAATATTACAGTATTTCACCTCGCATATATGGTCTGCATTTGTGGCTCTTACCGTATTTCTGGTAGAGAGCCTTAGCCTAGCACCTCTGCCTCATCCCCCCATATTAATTAATTAGTATTTTTTTCTCCCGAGGCGCCGCCCAGGATCACCATACCAGGTCGACATTTTGGCAGTAAATAAGTCAAATGGAAAGGAGCTGATGTTCCGGGGCCCCTCACTCTGTGTCTAACTCAGTGCTGCATGATTGACTTAGATCACCATTTTTGCAACAGTGGTACCATCGACCTTTTGTTCTAGATGATCCATGCAGCTGGGGTGGGCGTGTGTGGAGGGAAGGGGTCCCTGTGTATTCTACAGCATTGAGCAGCACCGACATGATGACGGTATCACCCCCTAGTTCTAACAACTAAAAATGTCTCTAGATATCGTCAAAAGGTATTCCTCGGGAAAATTTCTCTGTGAGGTGTTGTTGTTATCGCACAGAGTGGTGAATTCTTCTGCACAAGGGCACACAGCTAAGTAGGTGGTGTAGGTGGTGTTAGGACCCATATCTTTCTGACTCCGGAGACTCTGTAATCAGGTGCAGGGCCTCGTGCTGAACGTGTACGTGTAGACAAGTATAAATTCTGGTTCAGAACTGGGCTCTGCTTCAGAGCACGGTTGGTGTAGATGGATTGGTTATCTGGGGTACACACTTGTGAAAATTAATAAAGGGAAACCTCGCTACTTAGTGTGGGGGCCTGGAACAGGGAGATGCGTTGTTCACTGTTAATTACAGGAAGAAATGTCAACTACAGACCCCAACGGAAGTATGGTCGAGAGGTATCATCAATTACAGGCCCCAACAGGGGAGAGATGTACATCCATCGCCAAGGAGAAGTCAACGATTTCCACAAGTCTGCCCATGAGGACCCGTCATCACTCTGAACTGTTGCTTTTCTCTAAGGGATTTTTGTTCAAAGTGATGTCTTCCAACTTCCTCTCCACAGAATAACATTCCTCTCCTTTGTTTGTTGGACTTGCCTATGGTTTTGCCATAGTGTGTCCCACATTGTAATTCTCTACTCTTCTTGAGTAAACCCATTTTTGCTGGTAAAAGATCGACTTTTATTTTTAAGGTGGACATACCTTGAGGACCAGGAAACCTGACTCTGCACCCTCCTCTACCCCCATGGCCCAGGGTGGGCAAGACAACGGAGACCAGGGACCCTGCTCCCTAGAAGTCCCTGCCAACATTCTCACCTCCTCATCAGCCCATGGTTGAACAGGCAAACAGGCCTTAAGGCAAGCGGGTCTCTACCCTGGCAACAATTAGAACTACCTCAGCAGCTTTTAAACATGTCAGTGCCCAGGCCACACCTTGATTTATCAAATCAGGTTCTGGGGATGGAGTCTAGGCATCTCAATCTTCTCTGACAAGGCTGTCCACTGGTCTCCTGCTGGGCGACTTTCTCAGCTAAGTGCTCCCCTCTGGGTGGCCAGAGCCCAGCGTGGTGCTTAGCACATGGTCAATGCTCAGTACAGATTTCAGGGCAAATGAACTTCTGCTTGGCACAGGCTCCCTGAAGACAGAGCAGCGGAAGTGGAAAGAAACCCAAGCAGTGCATTCCAAGGCCATGGACTGAAGACATGGGAACTTGCCACCAGTCTGTTCGCCCACTCCGTCCTGGCACCTTCAGGAGCCTGGACAGCTAAGAGTCTGGCTCGTTAAAGAAAGAGACCCCTTAGCCTTAGCCCCTTTAGGACTCTCGAGGGCCGTCTATTTTGAGCGTCCCCCAGAAGAGACGCTGAAGAAGGAACAGATCCTTGGGAACAGTAGGAAGGGTGGGAGGGAAGGGAAGGGAAGGAAACCAACAAATAGGTGTTACTGAGCAAATGAGTGCTGTGGGCAGCCCCATGGCGGGCTCTGGGACAGACAGGGTATAATGTGGACAGAGTTAGCCCACCCCAGGGACAAGCACCTGGGACATTTACCTACTTATTCTCATTTTCCAATTCTCTAGCACTTTGGCCCAGACACCCGGGTTGGCCTAAGAAGCTACTGCCCGTGGGGCGCCTGGGTGACTCATGGGTTAAAGCCTCTGTCTTAGGCTCAGGTCATGATCCCAGGGTCCTGCACTGGGCTCTCTGCTCAGCAGGGGGCCTGCTTCCCTTCCTCTCTCTGCCTGCCTGTCTGTCTACTTGTGATCTCTGTCTGTCAAATAAATTTTTAAAAATCTTAAAAAAAAAAAAAAAAAAGAAGAAGAAGAAGAAAAGAAGCTACTGCCAAGCAACAGAGTGATGAGTGTCCGGGCATACAGGTAGGATGCTGACAGCAGCAGCCACAGCTAGGTCTGAGGGTCTGTTCCCCACACCATGAATGCAGTTCCGAGTAGAAAACAGGTCTGATCTCCAGAAAAAGATCTCTGCTGTCCTACCCGTAGGTGGTTCCTCCAACACAGTACAAGAGTGAGGTCTGGAACCACACATCGTGGGTTTACATCCCAACTCTCGGGCTCACTGTCCACACTCTCACTGCCAAAGACCATTTAAACCCAGCAGAGGGAGAGCTCGGCACAGGCTGGGCCTGAGTGGAGGGCGTGGAGGTGGCCTGTTTATTCTTAGCAATGAGGTAGGAGAGGAAAAAGATGCCTTGGGCTGCCAGAGCTGCATAGCACCTTTCAAAGGGAGAAGCCAGACCACAGTCCTTCCTGGCTTGCCAAGTTTGGCTGGAAATTCTTAACGCCCCAGGCCGTGGGGAATGCGGGGAATTCAGGGTGAGCCTGCCAGGGCCTTCCAGAGCCCCTTAAATAAAACTTCTTCACTCTGGTGTCTGAGCAGTGGTCAGACGTGATGTGGGCTGTTCAAAGAGCTGGGCCTGGTAGGCAGGACCCCTGAGGCTGGGCTCTTGGCCCATCTGTAGTTTTCCTTCCCCTGTCTGAAAGCCTTGATTCATGCAGGAGCTGGCCCAAGGAGGGTAAGGGGAACTGAGAAGGTTAAATGTCCTCAGAACCAAGGCAGTAGTAAGGACACCACCACAGCCTTGTTGATGCTCCAGCCTCAGAATGTTCAGAGAGAGCTGAGTGTCATGGAGACCTGGATTTTTGGTTCAAACTGTTATTGCCCTCCAGGAGAGGAACAAAAGCCCTTTGCTGGGGCAGCAGCATGGGAAAGAGCACACACCCTGGACTCCAGAGTTCTGGGTTCACATCCTGTTCCCATCACCAAGAAGCTGTGTAAGCCCTGGGCCTGCATTGAACATATAAAAAGTAATCAAAGGAAACCTCACTAAAAGGGAGTCAGGAGGCTAGAAGGGAGAGTCTAGCAGGGGGCAGAGTATTGTTCAAGTATTCATTATAGGAAGAACTGTCAGTTGCAGACTCCCAACAGAAGATTCAGGAAATAATCAATTATAGGCTAGGGCAGGGCCGTGGGGGGGGGGGGTGTATATTGCATTCCTCACCAGAAATCAACTACCCTAACAACTAAGCTAGTGAGAAGCTGTCAGCACCCTGAAGTCTTGCTTTGCTTAGAGGACTTTCATTCAAAACAACCATACTAACTTCCTCTTTCTCCATAAAACGTTTCTCTCCTTTGTTGGTTACACTTGCCTATGGTTCTTCTGTTTTGCTATTCTCTGCTGTTCCCAGAAAAAAAACATTTTGCTGGTAAAAGAACTTCTATATTTTCAAGTTAACAGATGTTGCCGTGCCTCAGTTTCCTTAAAGGATGATCCCTAGATTATGGGGTCGCTATGAGGGTTAAATGAGTACACAGTTCTTAGAGCAGAGCCTGCTTTACAGAAAGTACTTGATAAACAGTAACCCATGAGCCTGGCATATGGAAAATATTCCAAAAATAGTAACTCTCCTGGATACTGACTGCTTTTCTCCATCCGTCTAGTCCAAGCGTTTAAGAATTGCAGATGTGAAGGAGGACAGGTCCGGCCTGACATCTCTGATTACTCTCTCTGAGTCATATGGCAAACGATTCCAGTTTCCCATCTGTAAGATAGGAATAATTGTAGGAGCCCCTTCATGGAGTTGTCCTGAGGATTAAGTGAGTCTGAGAATGGAAACTGGAGCAGCACAGTGGCTGGTACACAGGAAGCCCATGATACTTTTGTTGTTGTTGTTGTTGTTGTTGTTGTTACACGTTATTTTTGCTGGAATGACTCAGCGATCCACATTCAGTCATCAAACACTTTTGTTGCAGACATCAGCTCTCTGAGAAGAATCAAACATGCAATGAGCCTCCACAGGCTAATTAATTCTAAGGATCTGTGCGTCCCCTTGAAAAAAGGGGTTTGTTTCCAGAAGAGAGAGGAGAATGGGCAGGCAGAAGGAACCATGTCCACTCAGGCTCCCAGATCATCAGGTACAAGTGTGGGGATGAGCTGTGTACTTAAAATGGGCATATTAACGATGCCAGGAAGCAGGGCTCAAACCCATTCTTTCTGATCCTGAATCCCTACTGTGCTGCCTGGGAAACCAGAGGCAGCTGCACATTCTACAGAGAGGCAGAGCCTACTTCCCTTCTTGTCATTGTGGGCTGGGTTTTCCGGACCCTCCCTGCAGTACTAACTGGGACAAGCAGCACCCCACAAGCGGATGGTGGACTGCGATCTACGAGACCATCCAGGAAAACAGGTGCACTCTGATTAAGTAAACTTGGGAAACCTGCCACCTCGTGTCACCCCCCAAAGGAGCTGGTTTTTGAAGGTCCTGAGAAATCCCCCATAAGGAAGACTCTCCTCTGAATTTAACCCCTAGTTACTTGTAACACAGTTGGAATATCTGCCCCTGTAACTTACTAACACTTCCGGGAATGACCTCACAGATCAGTGCATCGGAGATCTTTGGGGGGGGGGGGGGGGCAGAGGCATTGCACAGCTTGGAGAAAAAGCCCTCCTTTCCACCCCCAGACTTTCGGAAACCCCCTTGCCTTGGTCTCTGAGTGGGCAGGGTGAAGCCTTGCAAAGCAGCTCCTGCAGCTGGTTGGCCTGATTAAAGTGGCAACATTCAAGAAAAGTCCTGCTGTTGGTCTTTGCAAATTATGGGACTCTCAGGAGAAACCAACTGGGGAGAAGGGGGCGGGAGGGGGAAGTGGTGAGGCCCAGAAATTGGGAGAATGCAATGCATCATAATGACAACTGGGGGAAAAATAAAACAACCAACGGAGAAAAATAATTTGGAGAATTATTGAATGGCAGAACCCCAAAGCTATAAACAGGATGTTTGAAAGATTTCAAGCATAAAGGTCACAATCTGCAATTTAAATGGATAGTTTGTTGCCTTTTTTCTTGGTTATGGTTGGTTGCCACCAATTAGTTGAAGTGTGTATGTGTGTGTGCGCGTGCGGCGCGCGCCGTGCCGCACACAGGTTTTTCAAAGAGTGCTTCTCAATCAGGCTGGGATGGTTGAGAGCCCCTAAGCCCACACAGGGGTGGGCACATCCTTTATAGCATGAGAACGAACAGAACTCATGCCACACAGCAAGGGCCTTCTTCCTCTTTCTGGGGAAAAAAATAAAACTATTAACACAGCATAAATGCCTGCTCACTCCCAGCTCTCTGCAGTGGTTTTACCCTGAAGAAAGGGATCCCAGAAAATCATCCCTGGGGTGGGATTGCCCCTAGGGTCCCACCTTGTCCAGGGGTCCTAGTTAACCGGAATCCTATTTATCAACTAGGTGGGTGCACCACCGTCCACTTTGTGAGAGCTGAATTTGTGGCTGGCGGGGAGGTCAGTCGGCTGAAGGCCAGGTTGGGACCCTCCTCTGCTGCTCATGGGAGGGTGTGTGTGACAGCGTCAGGCAGAGGGGCTAAACTCAGAGCGGCTCTTAGGATGGCGTTTCTTTGGATAACGCACATGTGAATCGCCTGGGCGTCTGTGTTGAGCACTTCGCTCAACTACTCCGTAGTTTTTCGCTCTCAGCATCTGCTCTGTGTGGCCCAGCAGCCTTCAGGGGCCTTGAACTGATGCCGACTCTTCCATGGCCACATGTCCTAAATGAACAACCTGTGGTCATAAGTAAATGTAAGTTCCTCACATGAACCCACCAAGGGCCCTTGTGATAAGCATTCTCTCCTGCCACCCAGGGCCACGAGGCTTACAAGAATCCCACCCTTTTTGTTTAGAACTGACCAATCTAGCCTCAGACTGGGAACCCATGGACCATAATGAAGGCCTGGGCCCCCAGCACTCTGCCTGGCCCTTCCTGCTCAGACCCCTCCACGCAGCTGAGTACCCCTTGCCTGCCTGACAGGTGAGTAACCAATGAACTCTATTTCACACCACTGCTGTCTTGGGTAACTGTGGCTCAACACCCTCCTCCCCCATGCTCCATTAACAAATGTTAATTTAACGAAGTCACAACAATCTCTTTGAAATGCAGATTCCAACTCACTAAATCTGTGATGGTATTTGAGATTCTGCATTTCCAGTGAGCCTGATGGGGCTGGTTTCAAGAACACTTTGGATGGGCAGGGCTCTAGACCAGCATGGGCCAGTGGAAAGTTCTGTGCTGAGGGTGAGGGTTTGTGTCCATGCTGCCTAATATGGTAGCCACCAGCCCCATGGGACTGCTGAGTACCTGAAAGGTAGTACATGAGTCTAATGAACTGAACTTCAAATTTTAGTTAATTTTAACTATTTTAAATTTCAATAACTAAGTGAGGGTAATGGGGACTGAGCTCTGTGTGGTCAGGGACCATACTTTTCTCTACCTCTGGGATCCCCCTTAGCAGAGTGCCTAGTCTATACCAGGTCTTTAATAAATATTTATTGACTGCATTATCACCTAATGTAATTGAAGAATGAGTTTTAAATTTTGTTTGTTAGAACCCTGTAGTTGTTAAGTGACCAAAATTCACCCTATGGTTTTAAGATCAGAACCCATCTTGAACTTGAACTCCTACTAAAGACTTCATGGGCCCCCGAGACCCATTTGCAGAAAGATCAGGGGTGAAAGCAATCTCCAGGAGTGTTGGAAGCCAGAAACTAATTCAGCAACATCCTCTCTGTGTAGTCTGGTTCATTCCCTCAAGCTAGTCATCCTCACTGGTCTCATACCAGTATCACCGGTGGCTCTGGACATCTAAACATTAGAACCTTCCGACCACACAAAATAGCATTGTTCCCCACCAACTAGTCAGAAAACTCCCAGGGAAGTTCGTTGATTGGCTGGGCTTGGGTCATGTGCCAATTCTTGGACCAATCACTGTGGTCGGGGCCTTGGGATTCTGAGATTGGCCAAGTTAGACTCCAAGGTGTCCCTACCACATTCAGGGATGGCTTGCTCCAAGACAGACAAGACTGGAATGGAAAGAAGCAGTTTTCCCCAAGATGGGTTATGCTATTTCTGGGCAAACAAAACAATCAGTGGGGGGAAAAGGGGATGGAGGGAGGCTTCCAGCTTCTGTAAATGGTTTTGGGGAGGCATTTCTTTTTTTGGGGAGGCTCGATCAAGGGTATGGAATTGCCTTCTCTGATTGTGTCCTAAGGCATAAAGAGAAGAAGATTCCATTGGCCCAACTGGTTTCACTCTACTCTCCCATCCCTGGTATGTTAGTGAAGTCACAGGTTTCTAGAAACCAAGACCTCTCAAAAGAAGGTACCATTTGAAATCGAACGACGAGCAGGAGTTCACTGGGTGGAGAAGCAGAAGGAGAGAAAGAACACTCCAGGGAGGAGAGAGAGCGTCTTCGAAGGCAAGGTGGAGAACCAGCATGCGGTGTGGGGGAGCAGGGGAGCGTCTGCTACAGAGGGTAGGCTGGAACTGTGGGAAAGGAGGCAGGAAGTGGATTTCAGGCCCGGCTGCAGAAGGCCTTGGGTGCCAAGTGAAGGAGTCTGGGTTTCAGCTGTGGGAAACAGGAAGCCATTTGGAGGTCTTGAGCAGGGGGTGGTGTAGTCAGAGCTGTGTATGTTCTAAGAGATTGCTGTGGATGACTTTGGAGTGGTGATGGGAGGCAGGGTGCCAAGGACAAGGCTGTCCCAATATGTCTTTAAGGAATGGCTGCCTCCAGGGCTCTCCCGGTTCAGGCTGCTGGTGTCCTTTCTCCCTGCCTTATGCTCAGACCTTGACCTGGCTGGATCCAGGTCTTCTCTGTGCCACTTTCCAGCAGTGGGCAGGTTACTTCATTTCCCTTAGCCTGTTTGCTCACCTCAAAAATGGAAGTAGGAATTCCCACGGTGCACGGCGGCTGTGGGTTTGCAAGGCCGACGTGGATGTGATGGGTCCCAGACCAGCAGACCCCAGACTCACCCCTAGTAGGAGATCAGCAAAAATTGCTGTTGTGATTCGCACAGTTGTGGCTCCTGAGTTTATTTACATGGAAAAAGGTTGAACACAGAAGACATGGGAAAGAAATAACATTCAAAACGCAAGCTTCTTGGACCAGCTCTGTAACCAGGACGGGCTGACATCCCCTGACCTTCATGGTAAAAACCTTTCAGCCCACAAGCCCCGGGCTCTCTCTCTTCCTAGGATACTCATGGGTTTCAATTGGAACACGCCAGAAGAGGTTGGTTTCCAAGAGTATTTCCCTGGAGGCTGGGCGGGCATCTCCAGGGAGAATGAGGACATCGGGCTGCATCTTGGAATGACCTGTTTGCCGGGCCTGACAGCCACATGTCCCGCCGGAAAAACCCCAGCATGGAGCCTGGACGACCCCAGCCTGAAACCTCCCAGTGCATGATTTCCGGAAGGTTGTCTCACCCTGGTGGGCCTCAGTTTCTCCATTGGGAAGATGGCAACAGTACTGTCCACATGGGGCTGTGGTGGGGACTGATGGAGGAAAAGCGTTAAGGTTCAAAGCCCATGGCCAAAAACAAATTCTTTCTTTCTTTTTTTTTTCTTTCCTTTTCTTTATTTTCTTTTCTCTTCTCCTTTTTTTAAAGTTTCTTTTCAGTGTACCAAAAAGAATTCTTGAGAGATCTTTAGTGCAAAAAGGTGGTTTCATTAAAGCACAGAGACAGGACCTCTTGGGAGTAAGAGCTGCCTTCGGGTCCTGAGGAGTGGCCCATTATGCACTTTCAAGTTGGGAAGGGGATAGGTTAGAGTAAACCTTTTAAGGAATTTGGGAACAAGGTTTCTAGGACCTTGAAGAGGCTAGCTATTGTTGGAAAAGTTCATTTATTATTGTCTAATAAAACCTTAGCCATGAGACCCTTCAGATGTTTATCAGTGGACCACAGGCTTGTGGGGTGATTGCCAAGACCTATCTTGGGGGGGTTACGAGATACAGGAAACTTCCAAAGGAAATTATATATGTTAAAGTTGACTTACAGGATCCTAGGCAGTGGGGAGGGGGGTGGAGTTGAGCTAGGATTGCCTTTTGCCCTTAGCAAAGTGTCAACATCAAGGCAGTTGAGTTTCTAGAGGAAGTTCTTGTTTCAAGGGCTTATCAGTGGGCTGTAGGTAGTAAGGAAAATTAATAATTTTTCCTCTGCCTTTGTTTCTCACATCAGGAATTAAATCAACTAATGAATGTGGCACATGGTCCCATGGCTATGCCTCCAGTTCAGGCTCAGAAATGTGCATTTATTAGTCCCTATAATGTGTGAACGCCTTGCTCTGTGCTGGTACTACCTGACAAATAAGACAGGGCTTTTGGCTCCATGGGTAGGCTTGGGGCACAGATAACTGGATACATTAGCAACAGTGTTTTAAGACAGTCTTTACTCTGGGCACCTGGCTGGCTTAGTTGGTAGAATGTGCAACTCTTGATCTCGG
The DNA here is from genome assembly GCF_964662115.1 of Mustela nivalis. Taxonomy (NCBI): domain Eukaryota; kingdom Metazoa; phylum Chordata; class Mammalia; order Carnivora; family Mustelidae; genus Mustela; species Mustela nivalis. The sequence goes on along the minus strand of NC_139033.1, from coordinate 1,608,767 downwards.
GGTTGTGGGTTCAAGTCCCACATTAGGTATAGAGATTATTTCAAACAAAATCTTAAAAAAAAAAAAAATCCATCCAGGGGCACCTGGGTAGCCCAGTCGATTAAGAGTCTGCCTTCGGCTCAGATCATGATTCCAGGTCCTGGGATCGAGCCCCACATTGGGCTCTCTGCTTAACGGGGATTCTGCTTCTCTCTCCCTCTGCCCCTTCTCCCTGCTCATGCATGTGTGCGCTCTCGATCTCGCGCTCTCTCTCTCTCTCATAAATAAATAATCTCAAAAAAAATAAGTCTCTGCTCGGTACTGCTCCTGTCGGTGAGAGGTGTGTCAGTATATAATTGAATATGACTTTCCCATGGAAGTCAAGGTACACTCAGGATAATGTTCTTGCCTCTGAGCTGAGCTGTGGTATGGGGATCTCCCCGCACAGACTGCCTTCCTTCCTGTGGCCTTTCCCAGAGGGCAGACCTGTATTCAGTTTGAAGGCTCTTCCTGTCCGACCTTGCTTTCTCTGTCTTCTACCTCTGCAGCAGTTTCTGCCATGGAACCCCTGCACTTTGAATTGCACCTGTGAGCCTGCATGGCGGGGGACCTGAACTCCTTGAGCATCCAGTGGAAGTGAAGCTCATAGGGATGCCAGATGGGCCAGTAACTTGGATAAGAAATGGGGAATAGCGCCCCTGGTGTTCACTCCTGGGAGACTCATTCAACCCCTCCCAGCCTGTTTCCTCCACCCAAAATGGGAGTTGTGATGCTACTTCTTTCCTAGGGCTGCTAGATTGAATGAGATCATCTTTGCCCAAAGGCTCAGAGCTGGGTCCTTGGAGGGGACAGGGCTGGACCGCTGCTGGGACCAGATGGCCTTACCTTTCTGGCGCCTATGCAGATTCTGGAAGAGCTCCTTTGGCTCCTCTTGCAGAATGGAAACCCCGGGGTGGCACAGGCCTCTCTCTGCGCTCCGCTCACAATTAGGGCTCCAGGAGAAGAGTCCACCTGGTGGGTATTTTGGCTGGGGTGTGTGGTGTCTCCATGGCAGTTTGACCATTATCTGGGGCATCTGATCCCAGGAAACTGCCAAATCAGATAATTTGCCTGTCTCTCTGGATCAGATGTCCTAAGTAATGGCCCTTGTCTCCACCTGGCTGGGTCCTCAGTAGACAATCCCCCCTTTCAGTGAGCCTGAAACGAAAGCTGGTTTCAGCTGGTACCGTTCAAGGTCAAGGCTTCGGAGAAGTTGCTAACTGAGAGGCCCACAATTGCCCTCTATATCATATGACTCCATCCGTGATGTCGCATAAACAATCAGTAACTAATAGTGGTTAAAATACTGCAATTGGCAAGTTTTTTTTATATTAAACAATATTTTAATTGAAGTGTAATATATGGCCATAAATGTAAAAGCTATAAGAGTATAGCTTATGCATTCTCACGAAGAACACATCCTGGGAACCAAGACCCAGACCAACCAACGCAACACTATCCATTCCCGGATGGCCCCCCCAGCCCACTTCCAACCTCTCACTGAAGCACAACCACTACTCTGACATCTAGCCTCCTGGTTAGTTTTGCCAGTGCTGAACTTCATGTAAATATCAGCAAGTAAAAGCTTTGGGTCTGGTTTGTTTCATCCACACTGTTTGGGACATTCGTCTGTGTGGTCCTGATAGCAGTAGTGTGTTCATTCTCTGCCGGAGAGTATTATCCTGCAGAAAGAGTGCAACGCTGTCCATTCCTCCATGGATGGACATTTGTGTTGTCTCCAGTTTGGGGCTATTAACAAACAGTGCATTTGAATTTGTGTATTTATGTGAAGATATATGCCTCTGTGTGTTAGGCATCAGATTTTTTACTAAAAAAATATAAAATAGGGGGCAACTGGGTGGCTCAGTGGTTTGGGCCTCTGCCTTTGGCTTGGGTCATGATCTCAGGGTCCTGGGGTGGAGCCCCGAATCAGGCTCTCTGCTCAGTGGGGAGCCTGCTTCCCCCTTTCTTTCTGCCTGCCTCTCTGCCTACTTGTGATATCTCTGTGACAAATAAATAATTAAAATATTAAAAAATATAGTTATATAAAATAGAAAGGGATGCCCTTGTGACATTATTCTTCTCCATCTCTTTCATGGTGACATAAATAGGCCTTGGGATTAGGAAGCCACATTAAAACCTGTCCGGGTACCTCTAGGACCTGTGTCCCTGTTTTAGTAGGTCCCCATGTGACCATTGTTGGCTCCCTAGAAGGAAGTGAGGTTTTGAGGGAAGCACTTTGGAACAGAGACCTGCTCAGCACCTTACCCAGAGGGGGGTCCTCTGCACACCTCCCATCCTCAGTGCTGCCTCCCATGCCCCCCATGACCTCAGACAACTTCCCAACCTCTCAAGTCTTGGGGTGTCATCTGTGAAGACAGGTTAGAAGTGGTTGATCTTGGGTGTGCATGGCTGACTCAGTCGGTGCAGCATGTGACTCTTGATCTCAGGGTTTTAAGTTCAAGCCCCATGTTGGGTGTAGAGATTACTTAACAATAAAATCTTTTTTAAAATGGCTGATCTTCTTGGATGTCTCCAGTTTTCAAATAATTTGAAACTAACTGCTATTGATAATTAATTATGATATGAATAGTTACCATTTGTTGAATACTTCCACTGCTTTAAGCAATTTACACCCATGATGTCACTTAATTCTTCCAAGATTTATTATCCCTATTGTAATGTTGAGGAAACCGAAGCTCAGAGATTAAATCCCTTGTTCGAGACACATAGCAAATATCTGAATGGAGATAGGAATTAGGCCTTCACTCTCAAGAGCTAGCTTGGGTTTTTTTTCTTTAATAAAATATTTCAGGCATACAGGGGCACCTAGGTGACTCAGTGGGTTAAGCCTCTGCCTTCAGCTCAGGTCATGATGTCAGGGTCCTGGGATCAAGCCCATTTGGGGCTGCTCCGCAGGGAGCCTGCTCCTTCCCCCCACCCCCTGCCTGCCTCCTCACCTACTTGTGATCTCTCCATCAAATAAATAAAATCTTAAAAAATAATAAAAATAAAAAATAAAATAAAATATTTCAGGCATACAATAGAAAATCCAAAAAACAATAAAACTATGTATCCACCAAACGGCATCAGAAGTAGAACATTAAAGACACAATGAAAGTGCTCTGGGATCTTTGCTGCCCCCTTTCTCCCCCCACAGCCATAAACTCTCTCCTGAACTTGGTATTCACAGTTTCTCTGCTTTTACTGTACATGTAGGTGCTCATAAAAATATACTGAATTGTCTTCCATAGTTCTGAATTTTATTAACTAGTATTATGTATGTGTCCTTTTGCAATTAGCTTATTTATTATCTTGCAGCCAGCTTTTTGGCTTTTTTACTCAATGCTCTAATTTCTGAGATTTATCCAAGCTGATGCATAGAGTTCTAGTTCATTACTTTTCACGGCCGTGTGGTACCTTCCCTTTAAGAATATACTGGAATTGGTCCCTCTGTTCTCTCGCTTGTTGGGCATTTGGATTCTTTCTGGCGTTCTGCCATTAAAAGGTACTGCAGTACACATTCTTCTACTTTTACATACCTTTGCCTCTTTTACTGAATTTTTAATGAGTGAACTCTCCGGATCACACCAGATTTTCTTTTCACCTGTATATATCTGTGGCAATACTGGACAGTTTTATTAATTCATTCATTTCTTTCAGAGCACCTGTGCTCTAGACCGAATGTGTCCCTCCAGAATTCGTACATTAAAACCTCACCCCTAAGGTGATAGTAGGAGGAGGTGAGGCCTTGGGAAGGTGAATAGGTTACCTGGGTGGAAGTCCTATGAATAGGATCCTTGCCCTTACAAATGAGACCCAAAGAGAAATCCCTCAGCCCCGTCCACCCTAAGAGGACACAGCAAGAAAATGGCTGTCTGCAAACCAGGAGGTGCGCTCTCACCAGACACCGAATCCATTGGCACCTTGGTCTTGCATTTCCCGGCCCCCTATACTGTGGGAAATAAATTTCCGTTGCTTATAGACCACCCAGTCTTCAGTGTTTTTGTTACAGAAGCCCAAGCAGACTAACACAGCCTACTGTGTGCAGAGCGCTGTCTTGAGTGAGTGCCAGGGACAGAGGAATGGTTGAAAGACACAGCCCTTGGACTCTGGGATTCTGCATGGCAGACCAGCCCCCATCAGACGGGTGGGGCTGGGGCGGGGCGGGGGGTGTGTGTGTGGGGGGGAAATCACAGGAGGATTCTGAATGGAGGGGCTGGGGAGCAGAGAGAGATTCCTGGCAGACTCCTTTGGCTCAGGTCATGAGCTGGGACTCCCCACACCAAGCCCCAGTGTTGGGCTTCCGGCTTCTCAGGGAGCCTGCTTCTCCCTCTCGCTCTGATGCTCCCCCTGCTTGTGTTCTCTCTCTGTCAAATAAAAAAAATAAACGACATTAAAAAAGAAAAAGAAAACTACCATCAAAGGGGAGTTAGTTACCACCCAACACAGCTCACTCACTACTCTAACACTCTTTCCATTTATACCAGCTACTCAGGAAATTACAGCAAATACTATTTTTAGACGCTGTGGTTCAAAGACAGGGATGTACTGGTTGGTGACTTGTTCTACTAACGTAGCTTGGAGTTGTTATGTCACTTACTCACAGAAGCTCTCTTACATCATTGTTTTGGTCTTTATAATTGATTTCAAAGATGGCTTTGTTTCTTCACTCTCCTCCGTGAGTCCTGCAGCAGACTTGGGCCAAGAAACAGTAAGATTCTGTGCTGAAATAGCGAGAGCAGAGAGAGGAAGAGGCTCAGAAACCTGATACCCAAAAGAGGGCCAGGCCAAGGACCCGCTCAGAGCAGGACCTTAGCAAAAATTAGTTTGTCCAATGTCTCATTCTGCCCAAACTGACTGTGTGGTTTAGACAAAAATCCTAAAACTTTACTCCTTACTTTTTTTTTTTTAAGATTTTATGTATTTATTTCAGGACACCTAGGTGTCTCAGTTGGTTAAGCCGCTGCCTTCGGCTCAGGTCATGATCCCAAGGTCCTGGAATCGAGTCCCGCATCGGGCTCCTTGCTCGGCAGGGAGCCTGCTTCTCTCTCTGCCTCTGCCTGCTTGTGTGCTCTCTCTCTCTCTCTCTGACAAATAAGTAAATAAAATCTTTTAAAAAATTTTTATTTATTTGACAGATCACAAGTAGGCAGAGGGGCAGGCAGAGAGAGGGGGAAGCAGGCTCCCTGGTCAGCAGTGAGCCCAATCCCAGGGCCTTGAGATCATGACCTGAGCTGAAGGCAGAGGCTTAACCCACTGAGCCACCCAGGAGCCCCTACTCCTTACTCTTTATAGCGAATCTCAATCTCTTGGTTTCAAAGACCAGCAAGGGGGTTACACAGTGTTTGGATGGTGCCCTGGCAACCCCAAGAATTAGGCATGGGAAGAAAAAGCAGAATCAGCCCCCTCCCTCCACATGGTGGACATTATATGGGGGAAAACAATCCTGTCTCCAGAGCCCCCAGTTTCCACGGCTACAGAATGTCACGATGCTCTGTTGTACTGCTTGTATGGTGATGCCTGTGATGACTCTAACATCACAGCTGTGTATTTATACATGGTTCTACCCTCAAGGTGTTTTCCAATCCATAATTTTCCCAACAACCCTAGGAAGTAGGCAGGGAAAACATTATTCATCCTTTTGTGGCTGATGAAGTGGACTCGAAAGGGGGAGTAACCAATGCAGGACACTTGCCTAACATTTGAATTTCACCTGCTTGAGTCCCAGCCTGGGGCTTTTTCCATTTCTCCATGAGCCCAATGCCTATGCCTGAGGGGGCGTTGGGGATTGGCGTTGGCTGCTGGAGATTAATAGCTCTGTTCTCAGATCCCCAGCACCTTGCAGGGGGCTCCATAGCCAGGTGTCAGTCCCTAGATCACTCAGATCACTCCCAGGAGGAGGTTTGTTCCCCAGACAGAGCAAGAGGGTTCTGAGCTGGGGAGGGACGAGGAGGACATGGGAAAGGTACCATTTGGAATTGTGCTGGTGATTGGGCCTCAGGGGCCAGAAGAGCTGGCATTTAACCCAACCTCTACTGTGAGCTTACTATGTACCCTCGGACAGAGGATTTCATCTCTCTGGGCCTCAGTTTCCCCATCTCTCAATGGACCAAGTCCTAATACCGATCACCTGAAGTTGTTGTTAGGAATTAATGGGAATTGTGTCTGCATTTTGCAAGGACTCAACAGTTGTTGACAATCAGTATTAGTGTTATTCAGATCACTTCTCCTCGCTAATGAAAAGCAATAGCTGCTATGAGTTGAGTATTTACTGGTCTTCGTCTTGTGTAAGCCTCACGACTCCAGAGGGTTGGTGTTCTTTCTGCCCCATGTTATAGATGTGAAACAGAGACTCAGAGAGGTGACAGCTGCTTGAGACAGAGCACAGATTTGAACCCAGATTGCTTGCACCTTTAAGCCGTAGCACTGCCTCTGTCCTCCTGGGGTCTTCACTCTGGGAATGCTTTGTTCCTGATGGGGTTGGGCAGCCTGGAAGGTGTGTGTGACATCTGTAGTCTCTGTACTCCAGGCAAAGGAATGATTTGGTCTTCTAAAAGACACAGGAACAGTGGGAGAAGGGAAAGCATCAGAGCAGAGTTTGTCCAATGGTAACTGGGTGAAATGCACAAGTCCCCAACCTGGTAGGGTTTCTATTGGACTAGTGGTAGGGTAACTGTCATCTGGGATTGTTGAAGCTGGGGGCAGCTGGGGGTCCAGCCTCAGCAAGGGGTTCATGAATTGCATCTGCCAGACCCCTCCTATCTCCTGATTGGAATGGTGTGCTTGGGATTATTCGCTTTATGCGAACTGCCTTTACATGTGGGTATAGAAAAAAGAGTGGGGGAACTACATCAAGATCTTCATCATTACCTCTGGATGGTAGGAATAGGGTTGATTTGCTTTCCTTCCTATATTTTAGTATTTTCTGAAATACCTACATTAGACCAGAATTAATTTTATAATTGGAAATACAACATGTTCTAATTAAAGAAATGCAGATGCAAATTCTGGTTGCTAGCCTCAACAAAGGTTGGCCCACATTAGGGCTTCTCCTTCAATCCCCAGCTTAACAGTACTGGTTTGGGAGTCAGAAGGTCCTGGGGTCCAGCTCCAATCCTCTGTAAGCATGCTAACTTGGGTGAACTTAACATCCTGGGGTGCCAAATCTCTCATCTGCGAAGGGGAGTTGAAACAAGTTGCCTCGGGAGGCCTGGGTGGCTCAGCGGGTTAATCCTCTGGCTTCAGCTCAGGTCATGATCTAGCCCCACATCGGGCTCTCTGCATAGCAGGGAGTCTGCTTTCCCCTCTCTCTCTGCCTGCCTCTCTGCCTACTTGTGATCTCTCTCTCTGTTACATGAAGAAATAAAAAAATCTTAAAAAAAGAAAAGAAAAGAAACAAGTTGCCTCTTAGGGTTGTTTCCATAACTTAATGAGGTGATGTGTTTGGAACTACCCTGGCCAGGTGCCTGGCATTTAGGAGACTGGCTCCATGGTGGTTCTCTTGAGAGCAGCTCCCTTTCCAGAGATTTGCAGGAGGTCCTTTGAAGGTGAGCCACATCGATCATCCCCCACTTTACAGATGAGGCTACTACAAGAGGTTCAGAGGGGGTGCTGAGACCCAAGGTCACACAGCGCAGAGGGAAATCTTCTGCAACAGGCTCAGAGAGGGTAAATGACTAGCCCAGGGTCACACAGCTTAAACCTATTTCCTGTTAAAAAGAACAAAGTAAACACTAACAAACCAAACCGCCCTTTTCAGGGTGTTTACTCTGCAAGGTAACCTGCTAACCCAGCACAGCAGCACAGCAGCACAGCAGCAGCAGCAGTAGCAGCAGAAGCAGCCAATCCTTTGCCATTTATCGAGCACTTCCTTAATGCCCGCCGCATGGCACTTTGCATCACTAATCCGCTCCGTTAATTCTCTACCCGACTCCCCAGAGCCGGGCCGCGAGCCCATTTTAGAGATGAGCAAAGCGAGGCCGGGAGGCCTACCTGGCGGCGAGTGGCCTGGCTCCGCGGACGGCTGCAGGAGGGCCAGGTGGCACGTAAGGAGTTAAGCGGGGGCAGCGCTGTGGCTCCGCGCGAGGAGCGCGCCCGGTTGAGGCGCGCTGCTGGCGGCGGCGGCGCGGGGAGCTCGGGCGGGAGACGGGAAGTCCGGGCAGCGAGCGAGGCAGCGCGCGAGGCGGCGAGCGCGAGGCAAGGCGGCCGGAGCCCGGCGCCCAGCCGCCGCCCGCGCCCGCCGCGCCCCGGCCTCGCCATCCCCCGGCTGGGTGGCCGCGCGCGCGCGGGGCCTCGTCGCGGCGCGGGGCACCCGCAGTGCCGCCCGCCCGCCCGCCAGCCCGCCCGGGCGCCAGGCTCGCGGGAACCGGGCTTCCACTTCGCGCCGCCGCCCGCCTCCCCGGCTCGCCGGCTGGCGTCGCCACCGCCTCCTCGTCCCCGGCCGCCGCTGTCGCCGCTGCTGCAATCCAGAACGCACACTCTTGCACTTTCCCGCTGGCCGCGCGCAGGGTGGCCCCCTGCGCCAGCCCCGAAAAGCAGCCCCCCCCCACCCCCGCCCCGGACCCGGCCCGGAGCAGGCTTGGTGGCGAGAAAGGCGATCCCGAGTCGGCTTTGCTGGATGCCACTGCAGCGGCTGGCAGCGGGGAAGGCGCCCACGGAGCGGGCGCGCCGAGGGGGACGCGCGAGTCACCGAGGGAGACCCCGGCGCCTGCTGGGCTCCGCTGGCAGAGTTTGCAAGTGGCCGAGACCCCCCCCCTCAGGTAAGGGTCGAGGCGGCAGGGCCGGGTAGAAGGGCTCCGGAGGGGGAGCGGGGCGGCCGAGCTTCCGCCAAACGATTCCTACCCCCAATCGGGGCTTCCAGGTCCAGCCGCTTCCCCGCAGGCTGGGGGCTCAACACCCGGAGCCGGGTGAGGAAGGAACCCGGAGTGGTGACAGCCCAGCGCCCGGGTAAATGACAAACTTTCTCTCCTCTGGCAGAGGGTGGGACGTTCAGGCTCATCCATGCGTCCTTCCTGCGGGCAATCCCGCTGGGTCCCCAAAGGCAGGCACTCGAGGCTTCTCAGGCTGAGCCGGGCCGGGGGTGGGGGGTGGGGTGTTTGGAGGCAGTAGGCCCCTTTAATTGAATTGATGAATTTCCCCATATTCGGCCTGTTCACAGTTCGGGAGAGAAAGAGACGGTCCTATTTTCAAGTTGGCTTCAGGAGGTGCTTGTCGTGGTGGTGCTGGGGTGCATGCGGCTTCCAGGGCTGCCCAGGGGAAGGGCTGTGTGCTTTGCAGCCTTGCTTCTGCCCATTCCCGCCGGTGTGTGTGTGTGTGTGTGTGTGTGTGTGTGTGTGTGTGTGTGTGTCAGGAGGGGGAGAGAGAAATGAGGCCTGGCCCCCTCTCCCAGACCTCCTGGATCCAAGCTCTTCCCGCAGCCCCAAGTGGCATCACAGGGGTCCACTCAGCTCCTTGGCAGAGACGCTAGGAGAGGTGGGGATCATCTCCCATTACCTGCAGCTCCTGAGATGAGCCAAAGATTTGGGGAAGTTACCTGGGCCGCTGAATAAGAGCATTCAGAGCCTGGGGAGGGATGAACTTTGTGCGGTAAAGGGGCTGGAATGGACAGCTGGATAGAGGCTCGCACTGTCCTCATCTGCAGCTTGGGCTGTCGGTAGTCCCCACACTCTCCAGGTCCCTAGAGGCTCTGCAGAGCCCAAACATAGAACTCATGAGTTTGGCCAGATTTCTCTCCCTCCTAATGAAAAGCCTGCTCCCAAAAGGCCACCTGGTCTCTGAGGACCATTTGGGAGCCATCCCTGTGGTCACAGACTCCTAGATGTATGGGGCTTTCTTGCAGGGGATACAGCCTAGAGTTGGGGCCATCTGGATGGACAAGTTGGTCAGGAAGGCATGTAGTGGAAATGCCTCTGACCATGACCTGAAGGTTAGAAATAATCCGCTGGTCCTACTTGGGCTGGGCATTTGCCTCTGGGGAATAATACATTGCTGTGTGGTTCTGGGACGGTTCTCGAGTGATGAGGTAGGAGTCTCAGGACCTTCTGCCCTTGCTTAGGATTCTGACCTGGGGCCTAGCTAGGAGCTGCTTCCCTCTACTGCTGAGACTGGAGGTCAGAGGCTGGCGCTTGATGTCCTGGGGAAACCTCATCTCTGGGTCGGAAGACTGAGCGTCAAGCCTTCTGTCAATGTGCTATGTGACTTGGGCAAATTGCTAGACCTCTCTGGGCTCTAGTTGCTCCTTCTGCAAAATGAAGAGGTTTCATGTGTCTTCAGAGGTCCCAGTTCAGACACTCTAATGCCCTGAGTGATCATCACAGAGATTTTCAGAATCCCGTAGTACAGTTGAATGTTTCGAGGGCATGGGCGGGCCTCTGTTAAGATGCGGAGTTCACAGTTCTTGTTAGGAAGAGTGTTGGGGGGGCAGGGGGCTGGTGCTTGGAAAGTGGTTATGGTACAATCTGGTGAAGACTGGGTCTCCTCCGACACGGGTATGCAGGAGTGGGGCTGTCTGTTTCCAGCGAGTGTGTGGGAGCCTGTGGGGGCTGTTTTCCCCAGGGAGGCTCTCTCCTGTCCCATCTGAGCACCAGGTGATCCTGGCTGGGAGGCAGGGCCCTTGTTCTCTCCAATCAACTGACACCTGAAGTCCCCGCCCCCTCGATGCTTCCTCCATAAAAGCTCTGCTGGGCCAGCAGCTCTAGAGAGGAGCTCAGGGCAGGCAGGGAGGGCTGGAGGCGCCCAGCTGCCACGTCGCCATGACAACAGAAGGTGGAGGTAAGCTGTCTCCATGGCTTCAACTTCACGGCAGTGTAGGGACCCAGGACCGAGAAGTTCAGTATGTCTGGGCGTCGGGCACCCAGGCTGCTGAGGCTGTTGGAGCAGGCAGAGCTGCTGTTGGCAGTTGGAGGGGGCAGAGCTGCTGTTCCTGAGGAACAGCTGTGCTGGGGAAAGTGCCCTGTGCTGCACATGTGCGTGTGTGTGTGTGTGTGTGTGTGTGTGTGTGTGTTTGGGGTAAGGAAGAGGGTTTGCCAGGATGGTGGGGAAAGGCAGTAGATTTTGGTCCATCTTATTTATTTTTGAGTGGTTCTGAGGCTTGGGACCTCTGGGTCCTCTCCCAAAACCAGGGTTCACCCCGAGTCCATGGTGAAGGGGCAGACCATATCTGGTTTGAGGTAGAGTGCAGGCAGTTGGAGGTGGGACAGAAGCAGTTTGGCCAGGTGCTGGCTCATCTGTGGCCTGACTTTGGGTATTCAGAAAATGAACGGTTTGCTGTCTCGGTAGAGTAGGTTGTGAGTGTGTGCAGGTGGATGTGTGTAAATGAGTGCATTCTCATGCAGGTCCGTGCACACATGTTCAGAGGAGTCTGACTTACATAAAAATCGCACGCGTGTGTGCACACATGTGAATAGGGTCAGTCTGGGTATGCACTTGTGAGACTGCTTGTGGATTTTTGAGTGTGTGCTTGTGTGTTTTCAGGGGAATGTGTGCGTCGGTGAGTCAGAGCAAGTGGATATGAGCTTGGATACGAGCTTGTGCGTGTCCAGCGGTTGTATCTGTGAGTTGGATGTGTGTCTGTGTCAGGGAGGCACACAGCTGCTCGGCTCCACCCATGTGTCTGGGGGGCTCCGCGTGGCACATCCTGTATTGGAGAGGCTGGGCAGGCCTGTCTGGGCGCCTGCTTTGGCAGCTGTGTGGGTGTGTGTGAGTGCCTGCATGCGTGTGCAATACGGTGAGCGTGAACTTGTGGTATGTGCTTCCAGCCTATTTGTTTTTCAGCATCCCTTTGTATCTCTCTGTGCCCATGTTGCACACTCCCTTGTCTCTGTGTCTGTGCGGGGACCTGTTTGTAACCTTTGTGGGTGTCTCTGTGTCACTGCGTGTATTTGGGGGGCGTATACCTGTGTGTATGACGTGTTGAACTTTCTGGGCACCTCTGTGTATGTACCTGTGTCTCCGGTTGTGCGTGCCTGTGTGTAGCTTTGCACACTTGATTGTATCTCTTGGTGCGTGTTTCTGAGTGTTAGTATCCAGTGTGTTGGGTTGCTGTGCACACTGGAGTGTGTCTCCACGTGCGTATGTCTCTGATTATGTGGGGGGGGTTGCAGTGTGACATTAGTGCATGTCTCCTGTGTGTGAGTTTCTGAGCGTGTGCACCTGTGCGTGTGTGTGTGCACACCTGCGGTGTATTGGCCTATCTATGGGACAGAATGACTTCTGTGAATGTGTGTGTGTGTGTGTCTGAGTGTCCGTGGAGGTGCAAGACTGGTGGGGGGTTGTAAGCTGAGAACATCCCACCAGAAAACCTCTCTGACTCTTTAAAACCACTCCTTGCCCCATGCCTGGGGTCAGGATGGTGTTCAGGCTGTGCACTCACCAAGGGCTGACTCGGTGATTTGTGCCAGCTACGAGCAGCTTGTTGTGCATCTTTCCAAGTGCCTTTGCTCTGAAGCTCAGGGACCCCCTGCCCCTGGCTCCCTCGGCCCCCACAGCACTGCAAGCCTCTCTCGCCAAAAGCCTGCATGCGGGACAGTTGTCAAACATGCTCGCAGATGTTAAGAGTGCAGGTGTAATTTTAGGCAGAAGGTCTGAAAATAGGCAGCCTAGGATGCACTGAACATCCCGCCAGCAGTGCTTCTAATTAGGAACAACTTGTTTTCCTTAAATAAACAAATCAAGTGAGGAAAGAAATTGCCCGAGATTAATGGCTCCCCGGAGCAGGTCCAGATGTTGGGAAGTTGGGGACGGGGTCCCCCAGGACTGCAAGTGTTAGCACTCAGGGTCTCTTCTACATTTTGACCAAATGCTGATGAGGCCAAGGGGCTGAAGAGGAACCTGGTGAGGAGGGCAGGGCTGGTGGGGGGGGGGTGCTTTCCAAGGTGTGGCTGGTGTTTTGCTATTGGGATGGAGCTATCCCTGGCCCTGCTTCCTCCCTCCTCCCTGCACCCCTGCCCTTCACTGTGGGACTTGGCATTTTTCTCACTCAAGGGGTCGGGGGTGGTTTAGGCCCCTGGCGGTTTGGCCCCATGACGGGCTTTGGTCTTTAGTAGAAGACGGAAGTGACCTCAGGTACGTTCCAAGCTTAGGTCTCAAGGGGCTCCTGCCATGGCTAGGGGAAGAGCCCCCTCAGCCTGGCCCCAGAATGAACAGGCATCCAACTACGCTGAGCTTGAACTTCAATAAAGAGCATAGCTCAGCCAAGCCCCCACCAGTTGCAGGGTTAGTGAGAGAGAAATGCTTCTTTTTTTTGAGAGAGAAATGCTTCTTACTGTGTGTTCCGGAGAAACTTTTCTGGTTGTTTGTTATGCACCATTACTGTGCTTCTAGCTAGCCGACGCATTTACCAGCCTGTGCATTTCCTCCCGTGTGGCCTGGGTGCTCATTCAGAGCTGGAGAGTGAGCACCTGTGCTTCCTCAGCATGGATATCCCCTGTCCCCTCCTTGCTTTCTGCTCATCCCGACAGCAGCAGTGATGATGATGATAATGTGTGAATGTTTTTGGAGGGCTTACCGAACTCCATGCCTCCATGCCTCGTGGCCCAAACTCCAGCAGTTCTGTTACTATCTTCTGTTTAACCTGGGAGGCTTGGAGAGGCGAGCTGGCTGGTCCTTTCACACAGCCCAGAAGAGGCCTAGCTGAGGTTTGTGCCCCAATCACCTGATGACAGGGACCATTTTTTCAACTATGATGTCCTATTGCCTCTCCAGTGCCACAGGCCTGTTTTACAGAACGAACGGCATAGCATATATTTGGCATTCTCAGCTTATCTCCCCTGGAGTTTGGATAGGCAGGGATGAATCATGTCATAGATGTGGGAAATGTCTGTCTAGATGAAGGGATGATTCATTCATTCATTCATTCGTTCATTCATGGGCATACTCATTCAAATCAATGATCGGCATTTGCTCAGAACCTTCTAAGTATTATACTGTGTTAGGTGCTGAAGATACCGACGGGAGAGACCCCAGTTCTGTCCTCAGGAGCTTACAGTTTGGAGAGGAAGGAGGAGGCAGATTAGACTGGGATCTACTCCAGTCTTGGCCTCTTCCTGGGAGTGGCTTCATCTGTCTCTGGCTCTTAGAGGATCACAGGAGGTCACGCTGACCAAGCTCTTCACACGGTGCCTGGCACCCAGGAAGCCACGATAAACAGTAGCCCGTTCTTCCTCCTCTTCTTTCTCTTCCTCCTCCTCCCTGTGGAGGAGACAGTTGAATGTTGGAGCCAGAGCAATGCTGAGATGGAAGAAAGCAGGGCTCACAGGATCGCAGATAGAGTGATCACCATCCTGTTTTGTCTAAAACTGTGAGATTTCTCAGAATGCAGGATTTAGTGCTAAAACCAGGAAAGTCCCATATGCAAACCAGGAAAAGTTAATTACCTTAGTCCTACAGGAGGTGTCAGACCCCACTTGGGATGACTTAGAACAGGGATTGGTAAATGGTGGCCCACAAGCCGAGTCTAGTCTACTGCCTGCTTTTACAAATAAAATTTTATTGCAACACAAGCACAGCCATTCGTGTATGTATCATGACTGCTTTCCAATTCTCACTGCAGAGGTGAGTAGTTGTGACAGAGCCCATATGGCCTGCATAGCCTACAATATTTACTATCAGATCCTTTACAGAAAAAAATTGCTGACTTCTGAGCTAAAAAGCCAGCCAGGGTCCTGGGCTTTGGCCAAGAGTGATGAGGCGAGAAGTTCGTGCACTTGGCTGAACCACTGTGGGTCAGGTGATGCCTGAGGCTTCCCTCCAGGGGGTCAGGGAGAGGGTAGCCCCTTTGGAGACTTTATAACTTTGTGAGCTAGGGGAATTCTTGGTTGGGGTGATGTAGACCCAGAGAAAGGAAGGGACATCCCAAGGCCATTCAGCTAGTGGGAAAGCGGATGGCTGGGGTCTTGATACCTAGAAATCTAAGAGGACAGCTGTATGCCCCTCTAGAGGGGAAGTGAGGGATCTGGGTCCCCACTCTGCCACCCACTGACATTGTGGCCTTGAGTAAGTCTCTTTCCCTCTCCCGCTAATGATGGCAAGCATGGGTCTGGGGGCAAGGCTGCACACTGGGTGGGCCTGGATTACTGCGGATGACCAAGGAGTACCCCAGTGGGACAGTGAAATGCAGAAAATGCCCGTGGGACTGGGGCTGTGAGCACTGGGCTCTGGCTTTTCAGAGTCAGTCCCTGAACCTCCAGGAAGCTGGGGCCACATGACATTGGCCATGATGAACCCAGTAGAAGCATCTGGAGATGGCAGACTCCTTGGGTTTCTCTGTCTCTTGAACTGTCCCTAAGGTGAGCCCTACTGCATTAAGAGAGCCTGGGTAAATCCCCCACAAAGTGCCTGTTGACAAGGCACTGGCCTGGGTTCTTTATAGTTTAAATGCCCATGTCTCAGATGAGGAGAAAATTTAGAATCTCTAGAGCAATCAGACTGTTAGGTCTATCACTGTGATGACTGCAGGCCCTTCTTGGGAACTCAACTACATGTAAATCAGAACAGGAAGGTCGTCCCATTTAATGGTTGCACTGTCCGCATCAGAAAAGAGCCAACATTTCTTCTCACTCAGAGCCCATTTACTCTTAGTTTGCACAAGCTTAGCAGCCTGACTTCTCCAGGCTTGTAGCCCTTAGGGGGAGCAAATCGGACATGTGTGGGATGGTAGAGGAAGCAGAGAGACTGCAGCCAGGAACAGCAGCTGACAGCCTGAGAACGAGGCTACAGATGACAAGATTCTCAGCATGAGCACAAGGGGCCCCTGGCTGCCTCAGGTGGTGGAATGTGGCAACTTTGATCTTGGGGTCATAGGTTCAAGTCCCACCTTAGGGATAGAGATTGCTTAACAAATAAAGTCTTTAAGCATGGAAATAAAAGAATCACAGCCCAGGGGGGAGTTTAGAAGAGGGGTCAAATCCCCCCCCCCCATCCCATTAGCTACTGCTCGTCTCAATATTACAGAACCGTGCAACCCATTATAGAACCCTGTAATGCCCTGTAATGCAGTATTCTAGAACAGCAACAATGTTGGCTTGTGTGATGGCACGAAGAACGGGTGAACCTCATTCATTAGGCAGGGTGAAGGGTCAACAGTAATTCATTGGATAAAATATTTCTATTCCATGGTTAAACTGATACACTTTTCTGTGTCTGATGCTTCAGGGGTTCGAAAATTCACTTATGTGGAACTCGTTTCTGACAGTGTTGAATAAGTGACCTATTTTCCTGCCCCTAGAAGAGTATCTGGCACATGGTAGGCACTCAGGAAATAAACATTGTTTGCAAACAGGCACATCTGGGATCAGAGGCCAGACACTTCACAACAGCTAGTGGTCCCATCTCTGGGATCAGTGTTCTCATCTGTAAAATGGGAACACCTGCAGATGAGCTAAAGTTGGTGCCGAAAATCAAAGGCCCTCTTTCTGTGCTTGGTGTCTGGCTTGTGATGTTTGCCTTGTATGTGTCATCGAAGAGCCAGCCACCTGCAGAAACCCGGCTGGCAGGAGCACTGAGATGCAGGGCTCTGGCTGTCAGGTGGCTGGCGTGCAGGAAGGCCCACCAGGACAGGACATCGCGATGGACTTCAGTGATGAGCCAGGCTCATAGATGCCACAGCCTCCAAGGAGTACAGCAGTGTCTTTATACATGTCCGGTAGCCTATCTAACTCTGGTCCAACTCAGGAGTGGGGACCAAGACCGTGGTCTGCACAGGTGAGCAGTCTTGTGTCCAGATCTCATCTCTGTCCCTCACAAGCTGAGGGATCGTCGGCAAGTTGTTTGAGCTCATAATGCGTCCATTTACCCATGTGCTAAACAGGAACAGTGATGCTTGCCACGATGGATTGTTAAGGAGGACTCAGTGAAATAATGCCCAACATATAAGTGAGTCACAGTGATAATCACCTCACCCAGAAGACAGGTTATTTTCTTGAATGGGCATAACTTAGATTCCTTCTAGCATTGAAGTGTCCATAGGCTTCTGCTCAGGACCAGTAGGGAGATGAGTATGCCAATTTCTGCATCTACCTCAAACTAGCTGGGACATCTCTGGAAGGCTTTCTTTTTGAACTTGAGCTTTCTCTTCCATTCAAAAGCATACGTGGGCATCCATTCTTTATCCAACATACCTTTATTAGGTGCCTACCTCATATGAGCTTCCAGGTTCTGTGTTCAGCCAAGCCGAGCACCTCAGGGAGGTGATTCCAACTGACAAGCCATCCAACAGAAAGGAAGAAAGGCAGAAGGAAGTAAGGGAAGGAAGAGAAGGAAAAGAAAGAAAAAACATCTAGAGGGTCACAGCCTAGAGTAGCAAAACTGGGATTTGAACATCGGTCCAACCCTAGAGCCCATGCTCTGTTCTCTGCACAGCATGGTCTCATGCCTAGGGTGCCACACACAGCAGAAGGTGAATGTGCAAGCTGATTTTGAGACAAGATGAGAAAGTATTGGAGACAAGAGTCTCCCATTTAAATGGGAGAGTATTTGAGACAAGATGGGAGAGTATACTGCTTTGGACGCAGTAAAGGAAGTGCAGGTGTTGAGAGAACCCATGGCATGCTGATACCATGCCCTCCCATCCACTGAGGCTCATCCATTTGTTTGCCAGCAAATTTTTATTGAGCACTTACTATGTGCAAACCCCGTGAAGACCATGGAGAAAAACAAACAAACAAACAAACAAACAACAAAAAACAAGATGGTTTCCTGCATATAATTACAACTCCAAGTAACTGCCAGAAGGGGAAGTGTCTGATACTGGGAGGGCACAAGTTAGGGCATTTGAAAAGAAGGCTGCATCGAGACAGAGAAAATGATCTGGTATCTGAAGGATGAGCAGGATTGACCAGGTGAAGAATGGGAAGAAAGGGGAAGTAGCATGTGCAAAGTCCCTGGGGTGTGAAGGAGAGTGGTATGAACCAATGAAACGGACACTAGGGCTTTTAGTGTGTGTTTTGGGGGGCTGGTACATGATGGTACATGATGAAGGTGGACAATTCTCAGGGCCTTGTGGGCCCCATATACATTCTGCTTTTTATCCTTCCGGCAGTGGAACACCTTGTAAAGATTTTAAGCACAGAGAGTGAAATGATTCCATTAAACCCTGGTCAGAGCAACAAGATAAAACCCTGCACCCCCACATGAGGTGGGAGCCCATTGAAATCCCAACAAAAGGGAGCTGAGCGGACAGCAGCGATTTCAGGATTTCAGCCTCATTATGCAAAACACACAGCTTTCTAGGGGAGAGGTGAGCTTTGGAAAAAAGAGTCAACAAATTAGTTTTTTAATCTGCTTTAAGTTGCTGAAATGCCCTGTCTTCCTTCCATTGTCACCTGATGGCCTGTGGGCTATTTTAACTTTTTTTAGAGAAATTTTTTTTAATTAAAGGATTTTTTTTTTCTTTTTGAAAAACAAATCTCAGCCGTGTTTTGATAAGATAGAATTAAAAATGGCACTGGGGAAATGCCACGGAAAGCTTTGATTTTTCTCCTTATGGCATCTGAACTGATTTAAGTAATAATGATATCTTTCATCTCGGTGCAGCCTCCCTTCCTCCCTTCCTGGCTCCCCAGCACACCACAATGTACCAGCAGCTCTGAACATGTGGTGTTCCTAAAAACCCCCAACTTTCAGCTCCTAGAGGCACAGGGACTGCTCAGTAAGAGACCTCTAAGATTTCTGAACCGATTGCTTTAGGTTTAGGGCAAATCTCAGATTCATATGCTACCAATTCATAGCTGTGTGGCTTTGGGTCATTTACTTCAGTCCCCTTAGCCTCCAGTAACTTATGTAAAATGGAAACTAATAATGGTATTTATATTCATCAGGATTCTTGTGTTTGTCAAAGACAGAAAACCCAACTTAAATATCATTACGCTCTTATTCTCGGACATAAAGGGAATATATTGCTTCATGTAACTAGCATCCTACCTTCAGGTGTGGCTGGATCCAGGCACTCGACAGTGTTACTGCTCACTCACTCTCTTCCTTCCTTCCTCCCAGTTTTTTGACTCTCCTTTTCTCTGTGTGGGCTTTCTATTCAGACTGGCTCTGGTTATCTTCTTCTGAGCACAAATGCCCATTAGTAGCTCCAGGTTTCCTTTTTTTTTTTTTTAATTTTTTAAATTTACTTTTAAAGATCTTACCTATCTGATAGAGAGCATAAGCAAGGGGAGCAGAGGGCAGAAAGAAAGGGAGAAGCAGCCTCCCTGCTGAGTGGAGAGCCCAATGACATGGGCTCAATCCCAGGACTTGGGGAGCATGACCTGAGTCTAAGGCAGATACTTAACCGACTGAGCCATCCAGGCGCCCCTGTAGCGCCATGTTACCATTGTGCCAGCTGCAAGACCAGCTCCAGTAAGGGCTGGAAGTGAGCCTTGGTGCCTCCTGGAACCAGTCATCATGGCTCCACTCTTAAGTCACATGACCCTTGGAGCCTTGTGGCAGGTGACTACTCTTCGCTGCTTCCTAAACCCTGAAGACCCACAGTGGGTGAAAAGTGGGTCCTCAAAGGAAATCAGGACCCAGTTAACTGAAGAAGGGCGAATGCCAGTCAGACTAACATGACTTCCTGGCAGCCTGTCTAGTCCTTACCAGCAGGACGAGGCTGACATGAGATCAAATGTGCCAGGTGGGGTTTCTGCTAGCTCTTCTCAGCGCTGCCACGGTGATGGTCATTACTGACGTGCTGATAACAGGCCAGGCTGGAGCTCTGCGAGTAGTTAGGGTGATGGGAGACACCCCTAACCAGAATCCTCAGCCTGGACACCCTGGTGACCGCTGTGAGCCTTGGACCTGTTACTCCCCTTCCAGCGATGGCTGCTGAAAGCCATTGCCTTGTTCCTTACCCAGCAAACCCCACCGCACACATCACTTCCCCAGCTAAAAGCTGCGATGACTCAAAGGGGCAGGGAGGGGTTGAATATCCAGACCCCTCCAGGGGTAGGTGAGTCCCACAGGAGGGAGACAGAGCACAGGGACTGCACTGAACCCGAGACCAGGTGCCTTGTCTACAGGGGCTCCTGCTTCTAGTCCCTGCCCACCATCGCTGAGGAGTGCTGAGCCCTGGGTGGCAACGTCTCTTGATTATTTCTTCTAAGAGGTTTCCAAGGTCTGATGCAAAATTCGCCTGATTGTAAATGTTGGCCACAAATTTGGGTGATTTTAAAGCACACGACAGACCAACCAAGCTTGTCTGTGGGTTCATTCGGACCAATGTTGTAAAGCCGGGTGTCGCCAGGGAGGGGGACACGGAGCCTTTCTTGCAAATACTGTAGAGTGCTTGCGTTGTGGATGACCTCAAAAGACACAGCGGCCCATTGTTCTAGAAACCTGGGTCATGTGCAGTGTTTTTCAGCATCCCCTCGGATGGCCACAGGAGGAACTTTTCCCCCTGAGCTGCACCATTTTTAACAGGCTCTGTGGATTGGATGGACTTCGGTGAGAACGACCATTTAGAAGGAGTTCATTCTGCTGCCTGAGATTATTAACGTTCTCTGATTTCCTCCTTCACATTATTGATTTCCTGGTATAAAACTTTCTCTGCAGAGGCTGAGAAGGTAATTCAGTGGCCATTCCTCCAGGTGAAGGAGGATTCAGTCTTGGCTCCCACCCTCTGCTGTGTGCTGAGGGCAGGTTACTGTACCTCTCTGAGTCTTAGTGTTCTCATTGCCAACACGGGGGTCCTTGGAGCTCCTGCTTCCTAAGGAGGTGTGGGGCGCAGAGTAGGTACTCAGCAAAGCTTAGCTTCTCCTGTATAGCTGCAGCCCCAGCAGCCTGGGGAGATGGTTGGATTCTTTCTGCGTATCAAGCACCCACTCTGTGCCAGGACCCCTTTGCCATGGAGTTTAGACCCAGCTTTCTGGGCCTTTTTTCTTTAACTCCTTTTTAAAAATTTTTTTAGTATTTTCTGGGGCACCTGGGTGGCTCAGTGGGTTAAAGCCTCTGTGTTAGGCTCAGGTCATGATCTTGGGGTCCTGAGATGGAGCCCTGCATTGGGCTCTCTGCTCAGTGGGGAGCCTGCTTCCCTTCCTCTCTCTCTGCCTGCCTCTCTGCCTACTTGTGATCTCCGTGTCAAATAAATAAAATCATTAAAAAACTTTTTTAAAGATTTTATTTATTTTAGAGAGAGTATGTGTGAGTGGGGGCGTGGGACAGAGGAAAAGGGGAGAATCTCCAGCAGGCTTCCCACTGAGCCCAGAACCTGATGCAGGGCTTGATTTTACGACCCTGAGCTCATGACCTGAACTGAAACCAAGAGTCAGGCACTTAGCCAATGGAGCCACCCAGGTGCCGCAGTGAGAGAGAACTGTAAGCAGACTCTATGCCCAGTACAGGGCCCCATGTGGGACTTGACCTCACAACCCTGAGATCATGACCTGAGCCAAAATCAAGTGCCTGACACTTAACCGACTGAGCCACCCAGGCACCCCTCCCTAGCTCCTTAAACTCACCTTGTTCCCTTCTACCTCTGGGCCTTTGCACACACTATGCCAGCTGCCCAGCATGCTTTTCCCTCTCTGTTTCTACCCTTCTCCACCTGGAGAACCGCAAGTCCTCCTTTGGTTCTTGGCTGAAACCTTACTTCTGAGAATTCCTCTGGGGTACCCTTAGACCAGGTCAGATCTCCCCTGCCATGAGCTCTCCAAACTCCAGATCAGTTCCTTAGGGCTTGGGATTACAGCGCTGTGTGACGATTTAACTAGCCTGTGTCGCCTCTACCCTGCTGTCTGCTCTGGATGAGAGTGGGAGGGGGGTGGTCAGGAAGGTATTGAGCTCCCTTTCTGTGTTCACACTCCAAGCCTGCCACTTGCGGCAGCAAAAGGTTGGGGCTATTAACTGAAATGTAAAAAGGAGGGCTGAGGATTCTCATACGCAGCTGGACTTGGGGGGAGAGCATGAATTAGCACAACTGCTTTGGTAAACCACCTGGCGGTATTTACTGCTGTGGCTTGAGACCGTCTCCAAGCTGCTCATCCCCTTTGAGATACAGACTCAACAATAATCAGGATGTGTGTATGTATTGTCTACTTCTTCAACTGCTATGACAAATATATGACTACATGTATGTAATAATGTGTATATTTATATAATAATATAATAGTGAAAAAAACAAAAGCTACCCAGCTGTCCTTTCTGGTGGACTGGACCAGTAAAAGGAAGTTCCATCGCCCCACAGAATAACACACAGCAGTAGAAAGGTTGAAAGTAGAAAGAAAGTGCAGCTACAGGCCTCAGAAGGATGGATCACATACACACATAATAATACCAAGCAAACAAGGCAGACATACAAGATCCTATAGTATATAATCCCCATTATAAAAACTTGAAATAGAAACTAAACGTGAGTGTGGAGGGATGCCTGCTCCCTTAGGTCAAAGCATAAAGAAAAGCGAGGAAAAAATGGCCACAGTTGTCAGGGTGGCAGTTCCCTTGGGTGGTGAGGGAGCACAGAAGGGGCTTCTGGGGTGCCGGCCACATTCTGTGTCTTGCCCTGGAAGGTATGTGTTCATTGTGCAACAGTTCACTAAATGGTTCATCTTTGTTTTCTGCTGTTAATGTGAGTCATGGGTCCCATGGACAGATCCCCTGTGTCTGTCCTAACTTGGAGGGGTCCCCACCCAAAACCTACCACTTTGGCTCTCATGCACAGAGAACCTCCCCTCCCCCCCATCTTCTTTTAAGCCTCTCTTTCCAGTGCAATGAATTGCTTCTGGTGTGCAGTGCACCCCTGTCTGAGGGCTGCAGATCTCCAAGGGCAGGAACAACCCGAACAGCTTTTGTCTTGGCACTGAGGCCGCTTGGCCAGAAGACATGATTAGCCCCTTTTTTAGAGTGTGATAAGGATGGAGTGTTGATTGCCCCAGAAAAAGGAAAAAAACAAAACACGAAAGAAAGAGTGAAATAAAACCTGCAAAGCATTTTCGAGTTTCTAGTTTTGCAGGCCACCACCGAAAGACTGGGAGATCAGCTGTCCTGGATGGAGGGTCAGATAACAGGGCCGGGCCGCATGAGAATGAGGACCTGGGGCCCTGAGGTGGGGAGGCTGAGTGCTGCCCAGGGTGGGCTGGCCTCTAGGTCCACAAGAATTAGGTCTCTGGACTTGCTGTCCTGGCTCTTTGCCTGTGACTTTTGGCCCCCACTTTCTGTGCAGGCAGGAGGGTGGGCCTGGATTCTGACCTTGAATCTTGGCCCTGGCTGGAAGAGCAGAAACTCTATGATTTTTATAGGACCTTGGAGCTCAGATCAGAGTGAAATGGGGTCAGGGAGTTTGAGAAGCCTGGCTGTGGTTTTGGATTATTAAATCCAATGGTTTTGGATTATTAAATCCTTGATCATGAACTTCATCCATCCATTTAGGAAACACAGGTAGATTTCCTGCTTGCGATTCTGTCAACAAACATGAATTGAGCTTACCTTGGGCTAGACTCTACAAAGCATCAGGTTACAGTTGGAGTGACCAACTGTCTTTGGTTTGTCTGGGATTTTCCATTTTAGCCCTCAGGCTAAGTACCTAGGGGACCCCTCAGTCCTAGGCAAACCTGGCTGGTTGGCCCACTCTCACAGAGCTCACAGCCAGGTAGAGGAGGCAGGAATTACAAACCATGAGATGAGCATTTCAGTGGAGGAAGCACAGGGCGGTGTGAAAGCCCTGAGGAGGCCCCTCGCCCAGCAGATAATGTCCAGGAAGGCTTCTTGGAGGAGGTGGCATCTAAACTAAGGCCTTCAAGAGGAACAGTGTCAGGCAGGAGTAAAGGGGGGAGGGTGATGGGTTCCTGACAGGTGAGAGAGGCAAGAGCCTGGTTGTTGTTGTTGTTGTTCAGGGGTACTGGGTGGTGGTGAGAAGGGTTGGGGGAGAGGCAAGGGGACCTGGAGGGCTCATGTCATGGTAGGACCTTTTGGCTCAGTGTTGGCACCTACTGGGCATTTGGAAACCCTATTGGGGGGATAGAGAAATGAACTGGAGGCACCAAGTTTAATATTTAAAGATTGTCCTAGGGATGCCTGGGTGTCTCAATCGGTTAAGCATCTGACTCTTGATTTTAGCTTAGGTCATGATCTCAGGGATGTGAGATCCAGCTCCATGTTGGGCTCTGTGCTCAGTGTGTAGCCTGTTCCGGATTGTCTCACTCGCTTTGTCCATCTGCTCCTGCCCATTCTGCCCCCAACCCCAGCTTGTTCTCTCTCTTTAAAAAAAAAAAAAAAAAAAGAATTGTCTTGGCCCATGTTGAGAAAGGGAGGAGATAGGCTGGGGGGAAGAGTTAAGAAAGAATTAAGAATGGATATAAAGAGACCACTGGGTAGGACTGCTTATTAATCCTTCCAGATTAATCCTTCAGGCTCAAAGCCTCATCTCTGGCTGCTAGCTTCCTCTCCTGCTCAGCGAAGTATCATCAGTATATCCAGCTGCTTCTCACCTCCTCCATCCCCATCCTGGCATCCCCAGCCCAGGTCCCCTTTTTTCTCCATAGCTCTTCCCACCTTCCAATCTACCATGTAATCTACGTAGTTATTTTCTTTACTCTCTGCTGCTTCCCCCTCCAAGAATAGCGTTTCTCAACCTCGAGCTATTGGCATTTTGGACTGGATAATTCGTCGTGGAAGGGAGCTGTCCTGTAAGTTGATGGATGCAGGAGCTCCCCTCCCCAGGTGCTGTTAATCTAAGGCACATCTGCAGATGTAGGAGGATGTCCCCAGGAGAGGAAGGGGGCAGGATCGCCCCCAGTGGAGGATTGTGGCACTGCAACGTCAGGGTCCTTCACTGTTGTCTCCCCAGTGCCTGAAAGGCCAAAGCCTGCCTCCCATTGGGGGTCCCTGGCAAGGGCCGGAAGAATGAATGGAGTGGGAGGTGCTGGCTTGAGCCAGTAGGGAAGAGAGGGATTTGGTGCCATTGTGTTTGCTACAGTGAAAATGGAGATCTTCTTCATAATCCTCTCTAGGGCTTTCATCCTACAACAGAGGAGAGGGTCAGAAAGGTTAAGCAATGGGAGTAAAAATCTCAGTCGTTAAGAAACCAAATTGAGAGTTTTTCCAGGCATCCCATACCCTCATAGAACAACGACTGCCATTATGGAGCATTTGCTACTGGCCAGCCGGTGTGCCGTGGTTGGATCCCCTTGTTAAAGCCTCCAACGACCTCATCCTGTTTTTACCAATGGGACTCTGAGGATCAGAGAGGTAGAATGAATTGCCCAGAGTTACACAGCCTGGGTGGAAGGGGCCTGTCTGACTCCAGAGTCTAAGGCTGACTTCTATGTGGGAAACAAAGAGGCACAACCTCTCCCCACCCCACCCCAGATAATTGCATCACCCCAGAGAGTCTTTCCTTTGCCTTTTGTCTGCTGAGGGCAGATGATCAAAGGGCTCCCACTGACACATTAATTATCAAGGCCGCAGAGACTCTGTAAAATTCACAAGGCCCTCAGTCTTGAGAAACCTCCTGCTCCTTAACCTTGACCTCAAGCCTAGCCCAGTGGCTGGGGTGGGGACCTGGGCCGATTGGGGCTGGGGGTTTACAGCATTCCTGCATGTGAGGTCAAGTCAGCAAGCCCCTGAGCAAATAGAGTCTTTTATTTCTTTCTAGCCGAAGATAGTGGACCCAATGTTAGCTTAAGTCACCACTGGGTTGGAAGTGGATTGTAGCTATGGCATTGTGGGGGTTTTTTGGTTTTGTTTTGTTAAATTCCCTTACATTTTCTCTCTTCCTCCCTCCCTCTCTTTGGAAGCTTTCCCAGGGGGCCTGGAGTGGAAGCTTGTAATAGGCACCAGTATTGCCTGAACTTCAGCCAGGAGGCCCCCAAGCCGTGTTCATAGCCCATTTTACAGATGGGGAAGCTGAGACCCAGACTTCCTGGGAGACAAATGGGTGCCCTCTGGAAGCCAAAGGTTGTTTACGTTCCTCTTTGTGTAGCCCCAGCCTGACAGTGTTTCCATGACATAGCCTCCCTCTTTGGCTGTACACTCCTTATGTGGAATGTCTGTGAACAGTATTTATTAATCACTTACTATGTGCCAGGCACTGTCCTCAGCCTTTTACGTGGGTAGTGACTGCGGCCCAGCGTGCTCTGGGCAGACCTCCCTGGGCTTCGGAAGAAAAGCCCCTTTGTTGGAGCCATGGACCAGCCTCCCAGTGTAGCCGCTGGAAGTTAGCCATGTGGACCTCCGTCCCTGCCTTTCAGACCCTTCTTTGACCTGAGTTCAAGGGTCAGCTGTACACATAATATAAAGTTGGCCATTTTTAAGTATATGGTTCAGTGGTGTTAAAACAGTTGACATCGAACAATTCTGAAGTTACTGGTGCTGAGCCCCTTGTCATTGAAAATCTGTGTATAACTTGACTCCCCCCATAAACGTAACTACCAATAGTCTGCAGTTGAATGGCAGCCTTTTATTTTTTCAAAAAAATTATTTTTTAATTAATTTTTAAAGATTTTTTTATTTGTTAATTTGACAGAGATCACCAGTAGGCAGAGAGGCAGGCGGGGAGGTGGGTGGGAAGCTTGCTCCCTGCTGAACAGAGAGCCTGATGTGGGGTTTGATCCCAGGAGCCTGGGACCATGACCCGAGCCAAAGGCAGAGGCTTTAACCAACCGAGCCACCAAGGCTCCCCTAAAAAAATTTATTTTAGAGAGTGTAGGGAGAGGAGCAGAGGGAGAAGGTACAAGCAGACTCCACAATGAGCACAGGGCCAGATGCAGGGCCCCATCCCATGACCCCAAGTTCATGACCTGAGCCAAGATCAAGAGTTGGAAGTTCAACAGACTGAGTCCCCCAGGTGCCCCCGTTGACTGGAAGTCTTACCCACAACATAAATAGCCATGTTAATACATACTTTGTATGTTATATATAATCTCCTATAATCTAACAATAAAGTAAGAGGAAAGAAATTGTGATTAAGGAAATCCTCGGGAAGAGCAAATACATTTATATACCATATCATAGTTATTGAAAAAAATCCCAGGCACCTCCCAGAATGCCTTGCAGCCAAGGGCACCCCCATAAATAGTGACCACATGTACCCAGGAACTCCTCCAAAGTGCTCCCTGGAACTAATCCTGTCTCCACCCTAATCTCTGGGAGTTTGGGAGATGGAAACCTACTCCACGGGCTAATGGCCCATTAACTGCTTCCCTTCAGCCAGATAACGCTGCTCTTCTTTTCTAGAAGTTTCGTGTGCCTCCCCTGAGCTCCAGCCAGCTTTCTGGCGGTGGCCTTCTCGCCATCCCCGTCCTCCCCCAGCCCGCACCGGGGCCAGACTGGGAGGGCAGCTCCGTGATAAGAGCGCCACCGATCCCCTTTCAGCACTGCCCTCCTTGGACCCATCTCAAGGTGGCCAGGGGCTTCAGTTTCCCGTCACAAGGAGGGCATTTAGCCGGACTCGCCTCTCCGGGGACTTCTCAGAGGCAGAAACTGGAGGAATAGCGGGGACGAGAAAGCAAAGAAACAGAAGCCAGCACAACTGGCCATTCCGAAGGCCATGCGCTGGCAGAATGAGGCCCTGCCAGGTCAGATTTCAGAGATTTTTTGAGGAAGTGCCTCTGCGTGGCTTGTGTTCCCCAGTGGTGGGCTGATAGGGCACAGTGCCCAGGGGAGGACAGAGTCAGAGGCCCCATTCAGACAAGCCGAGGCAAGGGTCCAGCCTGAGCGGGGCAGCATGGGGGCCAGGAGAACAAGGGCTCTGTGTTCCTGGGCACGGGGCTGGAAAGCACATGCCCCCGGCTCTAGCCCCGCACTGGATGCAATCAGAAATCCATGATGTGGCTGGGCGGCACCAGGGCCATGTGACCTTGCTGTGAGCAGAGTTTCTTCGGTGAGCTGCATTTGGGATGAGTTCTGTCCGCCTCTCCGTGGCCAGGCCGGCTCTGGGATAGAAGGAGCCAGGTCCATCCCAGGAACCTGATGGGGAGAGCTTGGGTTTTCTTGCCCCGGAGACACTGAAGAGCCCAGGGAAGGGGTTGCAAACCCAATGCCATCAGGGGCCAGGCAGGGGAAGTGAAGGCCGGTTTGTGGCAGACCTGGCAATGTGGGGAGCCCTGCACGTGCGATGGCTCCATGTACCACGGCCAGTTGGTGAGCCAGGTTCAGATGCCACCTCTTCCATCTGCTAGCTAGGTAACCTCAGACAAGTAATTTTGATCCCATGTCTCAGTTTCCCTACATGGAACTTCCAGTTAATACCAGCAATTTGTGAGGGTTAAAGCATTCACACACAAAAGCACTTAAGAGCTAACTTTCTCTTTTAAGACAAGCAAGAGCACTGGGTTTGTATTCAAGAGCTCCAGATTGGGGCACCTGGGTGGTTCAGGTGGTTAACATCTGCCTTCAGCTCAGGTCATGATCCCAGGGTCCTGGGATTGAGCCCCACATTGGGCTCCCTGCTCAGCAGTGAGTTTGCTTCTCCCTCTCTGTCTCTCTCTGCCTCTCCCCCTGCTTGTGTGCTCTTTCTCTCTCAAATGAATAAATTAAAAAGCATAATACAAAAAAGAGCTCCAGATCATTAACCATTGGTAATGAACTCAAATTTAAAAAAATAGGTAAATACAGTTTGTCCCCTGGCTGTCAGTAGATGACAGCTTGTGGGTCATCCTGGCAAACTCTGGCCAAATGTTTTGGACAGATGCAGGCTCCAGTGCTGGCTCTCCCCTTGCCTGGTTCTGGAGCTTGGACAAGTGGCTCAATTTGTCTGTGTCATGTTTGCATTGTCTGGGGTATCCATCAGGAACCTGGCAGGAAATGATCAGTCACTCACGTTGGGCAGTGGATGGGAGTTTAATGCTGAGGTATGGGGTGATGTGGGGAAATCACAAGGGATGGGATAGCACTCCAGAGTTAGTAACAGGGGGAGACATTCCCAGTGCTAGTTCTGGGCAGTGGCAGGAAGTAGCTGTGTAGAAAGGACCACCTATGGGAATTGGAGTGTTCAGTGGAGGGGCTCAGCCAGCCCTGGTGGCCTCACAGAGAGCCGAGTTACTGGGGGAAGGAGTGCCCTGATCATTCTCAGCCTAACATCTCACTTCCTGCTCTCCTAGTGGTCATACTGAAGGGGTAGCCAGAGAGCTGGAGAGCCTGTTGGCGTGGTCCATGCAGACCGCCCCTCAGGCAGAGATCCCGGCAGAGAATGGGCAAGACCAGTTATGTTGCTGACAGACTCAGTTCTGGAAGGCTTTCCTTAGTCTAGGTGAAGTGTGGTGCTCAACACGCAGAGGTTGAAGGTATTCTCGTGGTTATTGAAGGAGGGAAGGCAGATGCACAGCAGGGCAAGTAGAGGGCTCCCCAGGTGTTGAAAGGCATGTTCATTTCCTATTGGGACTGTAACAAATTACCCTCAGCTTGGTGGCTTAGAACAGCACACGGTCATTCCCTTAGAATTCTGAAGGTCGGAAGGCCAAAACGGGTCTCATTGCGTTCAAATCAAGGTGTTGGCAGGTTCTTTTGGGAGGCTCTAGGGGAAGGTCATTTTCTTGCCTCTTCAAGCTTCTAGAAGCTGCCCATGTTCCTTAGCTCATGATCCACTTCTATCTTGAATCGATTGTGCCACTCTGCTGCTCTCTGCTTCTGTTGTCGTTTCTGCTTCTTGGACTCTGACTTTCCTGCCTCCCTCTTCTAAGGATCTTTATTTATTTTAAAATATTTTATTTATTTGAGGAGAGAGCATTCACAAGCAGGGGTCGGGCGACAGGCAGAGGGAGAGGGAGAAATATACCCCCAGCTGATCAGGGAGCCCGATATGGGGCTCCATCCCAGGACCCTGAGATCATGACCTGAGCCAAAGGTAGAGGCTCAACCCACTGAGCCACCCACGCGTCCCCTCTAAGGATGTTTATGATGACATTGTGCCCACTGAATGATCTAGGATAACCTCCTTGACCTCAAGACCCTTAGTTTAGTCCATTTGCAGCATTCCTTGAACATGGGAGGTTACAGAGTCACTGGGGACTAGGACGTCTTTGGGGACCACCACTAAAAGGTTCTAGAATCTTCTCAGGGGGAAAATATATTCCCACTGCCATGCCCGGAAATCCCAAATGCCCTCCATTCGTGTCTCTTTTTTGGACCAATGATGTTCTCAAACTCCAGTACTTCTTGATCTTCCTTCCAGAATTTTCCCAGAGCAACGTATTTATCTTTAAATGGAACTTACATCAACTCACTGTTGTACTCTGGGTCATCCTAAATGACAATATGTGTAAAGGCAAGGTTTCATGTTCACTTCTAATTTTTCTAACTGTTCCCATTCAATTACCTAAGTATTGACATTTTAAGGAAAGTTGATATATGAGCCACCAAAAAGTGCCTTATAGAATGCTCTGGGTCTATGTGCACCACACAGTGGGGAGGTCTGGGCGACCATCTTAAAAGCAAATTTGTTGCCTGAACGGCAAATATACTGAGTCCCAGTCTGCTAGCTGCACCGTGATTATATTAGTCAGAATGTGTGTGTGTGTGTGTGTGTGTGTGTGTGTGTAAGAGGCAGAGACACGAGAGAGAGACAGAGATTTATCATAAGAAATTGGCTCACACAATTGCAGAAGCCAAGAAGTCCCCCGGTTTGCAGTTGGGAAACTGGAGACCCAGGATAGCCCATGGGGTGGATTCCATTCCGAGTCCGAATCCGAAGGCAGAAGGACACGGGGGGAGAGTGAATACACCCGTTTACTCCAACTTTTTATTCTACGAATGCCTCCAAAGGATGGGCGGTGGCCCACAGGTACTGGAGGGCGATCTGCTTCCCTCCGTCTACCAATTCAGGTGTTGATCTCAGCCAGAAACACCCACACAGACACCCCCAGGGGGACATTTGACCAAATGTCTGGGCGCCTTATGGCCTGATCTAGCTGACACGTAAAATTAACCCTTACAGGGACATTATGGAAAGAACTCAGAGCCGGAAGTGTGCGTTCTGGGTCTGCTCTCTGTAATGTTGGGCAAGTCTCTTCCACTCTGGGGGAGGGGGGTCTCAGTCTTCCCAGCTGGGTGCTGGGGACCATTCCTCAGGTTCTCTCAAGTTCAGACACGCAAAGCTTTTGCTATTCACCTTTTGGTACCTTAGTAACGAGAGGCTGGAGCATGGGGCAGACTGGCCTTGACACAGACGGCTAGCATGTAAGCTCCAATTATAGGCCCCGTAGGGGTCCACTCTCCATCCCAGGACCAACATGACCTGTGCTTCCTGGGCCCCAGGTCACGCCACATGCATATACCCATCATGGCTCTTAGTGGGGATGCCGAGCTTTAGTCAGCCTCGCGGCCATCACACCAGACCTGGAATACACACTCAGCATATTTCCCAGGTGTTGAAAGACCAACTGACTGGCTGAAGAAAAGGCATGACCATCCCAAGAGGCTAGCGCTTGCTGAAAAGCCCCTCGCAGGGCCAGAAGCTCCCAGAAAACTCAGGAGTGAGCATGAAGGCTCCGTGAATCAGAAAGACCCTGGTTCAAATCCCGGAGCCACCCCCAAGGAGCTCCCTGACCACGGGCAAGTTACTTCCCCTGAGCCTCGCTGTTCTGATGTTCACGGGGGCACTCATGGAAGGCGGTTCCTAAGTGTGTGCTGAGAGTTCCGTGAGATCATCTAGGGAGAGCACCCAGCCCAGCGCCCGGCACAGAGTGCTCTAGAAATAACAACTGAAAGGGCTATTATTACTTTTGCCACCCACGTTGTCTGGGGAAGATGTAGATGATCCGATAAGTGCCCACACCTCTCCCAGGCCCCCACAGGGGCATGGGGGGACCTTCTGTGGAGACCCTGTATATGAGGAGGCATGTTGGGGTCTCCAAAATGTCCGTGGACTCCCCCGCTCCCATTTTGCACCAACAGCGTCCTGTTGCAGTGCAAACAGGGTTCAGATGCAATAAGCCAAAACCGTATTCAAGAGGCTTCTTCCAGTCCTGCTGAAAGGAAAAATCCCACGTGAGGAAAAAATATCTTTAATCGGTGCTATGTTGCACGAAAAGATTGGAGATGGGGAGCAAATGAAGGCAGTAGATGTTCGTCACAAAGAAGAGGAGGAGGAGGGGGAAGAGGAGGGTGAGCTGGGTACACGCCTTGCTCTGCCGCTTATGATCAAGTGACTTCAGAACAGTGACTTGGTGTCTCCGAACGGGTGCCCCCTCTATGCAAATGGGTCACTCCCACGTTGCCCCTTCGCGCTAGCTCCGTACCCAGTGAGCCCAACCACTAGTCGCTGTTGGAAGTGTTTAAAATAATGATGAAGAGGCTGGCACACAGTAGGTAGCACCTAAGTGTGACTCTGGGATTTGAACTCAGGCCTGTCTGATTCACAGAGCCCATATGCTCACCGTGGAGTGTTCTAGGGGCTTCCAGTCCCACGAGGGGCTTCACAGCAAGCGCTGACCTCTTGGGACTGTCCTGCCTGTTCTCCTATCAGTCCCTTGGTCTTTCAGCAACAGGCTAACTCTTGTTACCGTCCTTGGAAGCTGGACCCAGTAGCATAGAGATCCATGGAGGAAGTTTGGTTGGATTTGAGCAGTGCCTTTCCAAGAATGGCTTGAAATCCAGCCCTGTCTGTATATTTCAGGAACCAGCTCATTTAAGAATCTGGTTTGACAGAGTGCTGCGTTTGGTGCAGGCGGGGCAGGGGTGGGTGGTGGGTGTCAAGAAATCTATTTAAGCCAACAAATTCAGGTTTACCAGAAATACTAACTTTCTTAAATCTCTGCGAGTGATTTCAGATTAAACATGGAGTCTCTACCAGTTTGCAAGAAACTGAATTTTCATCATTGCTGGGGCTCCTTCACCGGGGATGGATAGATATCCCCAGGAACTTAGCCCATCTACCTGCCCCCATCAATTCATGCAGTCATCCTCCATGTTTTCTCCAAGTCAGGAAACTCTGCCAATTCTGGGCCAACACAGAAGGGGTGGGGGTGGAACCTGTGCCCAGATGGGTATTTCTGGCATCAGGGGTCTCCCCACTTTGCTCTGGTACTCCCAAGACGTTGCAGATGGACCGTTGTTAAGAATGAATGAAGGGCACCTGGGTGGCTCAGTGGGTTGAGCCTCTGCCTTAAGCTCAGGTCATGATCTCAGGGTCCTGGAATCGAGCCCCGCATCCAGCTCTCTGCTCGGCGGGGAGCCTGCTTACCCCCTCTCTCTCTGCCTGCCTCTCTGCCTACTTGTGATCTCTCTGTCAAATGAATAAAATCTTAAAAAAAAAAAAAAAAAAGAATGAATGAGGCCTGCTCGGCGGGGAGCCTGCTTACCCCCTCTCTCTCTGTCTGCCTCTCTGCCTACTTGTGATCTCTCTGTCAAATGAATAAAATCTTAAAAAAAAAAAAAAAAAGAATGAATGAGGCCCCCTCCCTGCAATGTTTCAGTTTTGCCTGCTGGGTTTATTTGCTTATTTGTTTAATTAATAGACTTTGTGTGAGAGTGGGCATTTTTAGGCTTATAGAAAAATTGACCAGGCAGTACAGAGTTCCTATATACCCATTCAACCCTGCTCCCCCCACACCTCCACCCTGGGCTTCCTCTATGTTAAATGTATTAGTGTGCTTGTTTGTTATAGCTGATGAGCCAATACTGATACATTATTGTTTTAAAGATTTTATTTATTTATTTGAGAGAGAGAGCATGAGTGGAGAAAGGTCAGCGGGAGAAGCAGACTCCCTGCTGAGCAGGGAGCCTGATGTGGGACTTGATCTCGGGACTCCAGGATCATGACCTGAGCTGAAGGCCATCACTTAACTGACTGAGTCACCCAGGTGTCCCCTGATACATTATTATTACCTAAGTTCAAGTTCACTCCCTGTTGTACGTTCTTTGGGTTTTGACATGTGCGTAATGACTTGTACCCACTGTGACCGTCTCATTCAGAATAGCTTCATGCCCTAAAAATCCTATGTTCCCTCCCTCACCCTCACCCCTAGAAACCACTGATCTTTTTACTATCTCCATAGTTTTGCCTTTTCTGTGTTGTTTAATTTAGCTTCCAGGATGAAAAAAAAAAAAACTAGACAATTTTATTTAAAAACCCAGAGGACCAAAATCTCATGAAGAATTAGGATATCCCCGGTAGGTTCTGGTTTCCAGTTGCTGCCCTCTCAGAGGGGAATGAGCCATCCCATGCTTTCCTCTGTGTCCTTGTGTGGGTGGCGCCCTCTCCCTTTGTTGGCTCCTAGAGGAACTGGAGTTTGCTGCCCTGCTCTGGCCTCCTACAAAGACCAGAACAGCCTCTGATATGGGGGCTGCCTCTGTTTCTTGCCCTGCAAATATATCCCCAAGGCCAGGTCTCACAACAGCCTGGCCACCTGCTTGAAATGGGGAGGAGAAAAACATAGGGAAATCCAACACAAATTTATTCCCTGGAAATTATCTTATCACCTGTGGGAGGCTCACCTGAAGCCATGCAAACACCCAGCTGCGGGGCCATGTGAGGCTGGGGCAAAGTCAGCCAACATCCTGCACTCAGCAGATTCTATTCCCCTGTGTTCTCCCTACAACCTGCAAGTATTGGTTGTCAGTGGCCATGGACCCCGGCATCGGGCTACACACAGTGTCCTTCAGTGGCTGCCACAGCACTGGGTCAATTATTTATGCTAATGCTGCAACTCACCCTACTAACCCCCTTCCTGGAGTGTGTCGGGGAACTAGACACCCAGATATTAAATTGCCAGTGGAGTGGTGGAGTGGAGGTGGCGGGTGCACGGGGAGACTCGGGGAGACGTGAGGCCAGAGCATCACTGAGACACGGCCGGAAATGAAGACAGCCCTTGACCTTGGTCTCGGGCTTTTACTTGGGAGGAAACCCTGCATCTCTAAGCAGTGAAACGTGAGCTGGCATGATGGGAACGTGCTCTCTTCTTCCTGCCGCGCCAGCAAGGCCCTCTGTGGTGCTTATGCTCAGAGCCTCCAGGAGAGGTCGAGGAGTGGTGAAAAGAGCACTTGATTTGGAGTCCAGTATCTGCCCCCTTTTTGCTGTGCGATCTTAGGCAAGTTGCTGTGTCTCTTTGAATCCCTGTATTCATCTCTGGATGGAAAAAGAGAAGGTGGCAGTAAGGTCTCATGGGAGTGTCAGTGCAGTTGTCGTATCTCAGGGGCTCTTCTGTTTTCTGTCTCCACCCTTCTTCCCTCCCCGTAGCACCAACTTTCTGCTCCTGTCCCAGTTGTCCTACTCAAATCCTCCCTCCCCCTCTCCCCTTCCCTTGCCTTCCATATTTATTTAATCCACAAGTATTTACTGAGCACCTACTAGGTGCTACTAGCCACTGTCCTCGGCTCCAGGGAACACAGTGGTAGACAAGATAGACCGTGTCCCTGGCCTTGGGAAACCAGTGTCTCATCAGTGACCTTCTCTGTATCTTAATCCTCACCTCCAGCTACCCTGATCTGGGCCACCTCTGTCTCTTGCCTGGATTCCTGGAACATTCTCCACACTGTAGCCAGAGTTCCTCCTGAATCACAGATCCAATGTACCTGGGGCTCCCTGCTGCCTCTCAGATGAAACGGAAACTCACCAGCCATCTTCGCCTCCTTTCTGTTCCTGAAGCTGATGGAACCTCCCTGGCCTCTGAATGTTTGCCCTTGCCGTTCCTTCCACTTGCTTTCGTGTTCTTAATACAACATCATCTTCTTTTCAGGTGTCACTCTTGATACCACATTGTCCAGGCAGCCCTCCTTAGCCCTCTCTGCTTCTCCATCACAGCCCTGATGAGAGTAACAGCTGAACACACAGACCATGCTTTCTGTGTGTCTGACTCTGTGCCCATTTTACAGATGAAAGAACCAAGGCACAGAGAGCAAAGTGTCTTTGCTGGGGTCCCACAATGTTACAGTTGCCTCTGTCTACTCCATCATGGGTCCCCCGGGACAGGGTCTCTGTCTTGCTTGGCTGTGCCTCAGCATTCAGCACACAGGGCCTGGCACTGAGGGGGTGCTCAGCAAAGTCTCCGTGCATGATGAATGACCATCTTGCGCAATAAATGAGCTCATCATGGTCAAAGCCCTGCTTGAATTGCTCGGAACTGCCTGCTCGTAAGGGGTCCTTATTATTCCACTTGGACTGTAAGTTGGTTCCGCCAAGGGAGGAATCCAGTCTCCCTGCCCCAGAGAGGCCTGGCTGCCACCAAAGCATCTCTCGCCAGGCAGTGAGGGTGTGGGAGGAGGGTCCTTGCCCTCATTTGTTTTTCTCAGACTGTTTTCCAATAGAGACTGTCTCCTCCAGCAGGCAGTGGCGTCCGAGGATACGATAGCGTTGGAGGGGGCAGACTCCTGAGGTTTCCCCTTGCACTGAGACACAGGGCGTCTGCTTGGCTGGGGCTCTGCTGGGGCCTTAGTGGGGATGTTAGACACGGGTGTGGCAACATGAGAGCCGCGCCTCGGGACAGCCTCCTCGTTTTAACTTAGCGGCAGACTGGACCAGGCGTGAGGGCTGCTGGGGCTGCGGAGGCTGCTGAGTGTTAGGCTGGTTTCAAGACCCAAAGAGCACATGAACCGCTGTGGGATCTGCGGGAGGATGGCTGGGAGCACGGGCAGGGGAGCAAGGGCTGTCGGAAGAACTCCCTTCAGTGCCTGAGGTCTGGTGTCTACACGGCTTGCTCCAAATCCTTTCCTGGTTGTGCTGTAGCTAGATATGATTGTGGTGTGATGTGTACTAGAATATTCTCATTTTACCAGATGATCAAGCTGTGCTATCCTCTCTATGCTGTGCTGCACTATTTGTACTAGACTGTATTCTGCTGTATTCTGTGTGTACTGACCTGTCTGTTCTATACGGCGTTACACTCTCTATCCTATACTATATTATGCTATCCTAAACGATTTCTATTATTGTATGTACTATATTATCTGTACTATACTGTCCACACTATATGCTATACTATCTATCTTATGCTCTCTGCGCTGTACTATACTGTTACACTATATTCTGTATTATCTGTATTATATTATACTATCCCTTCTGTATACCACACCGTCTACACTAAGCCATCTGTAGTATGCTGTTTATTCTATACTATACTGTCCGAGCTATACTATCTGGATTATTCTATGCTATCTCTGCTACACAATTTATACTAAACTGTCCATACAATACCATCTATTAAACTGTCTGTACTGTACCGTGTTATCTGTTCTGTACCACATACACCATGCCACGTAATAAACCCAGATTTCACAGAAACCAAGTGACAAGGACATCACACAAACCTAGGAGGTAGACGCCCCGATTCAGATCCCAGCTCTGTCCCCTGACATGCTGTGCATCCTCAGCTTTGTCCCACGACCTTTCTGAGCCTCCGTTTCCCCATCTGTAATGTGCAAATGTTACTTCCAGTCTACCTTGTAGAGCTATTGTAGGAAAATGTCATAACACATGTAGTGGCTGGGATGGGTTGAATTGTGTTGCGTCCCCCTAGAGTCCGTAGACTGAAATCCTAACCCCACTCTCAGTACCTCAGAATGGGACTAAATCTGGAAATGGGGTCATTGTGGATGTAATTCATTCAATTAGGCTGAGGTCATACTGGAGTAGGGTGGGTCCTAATCTAACAGGAGGGGTGTCCATATAAAAAGGAAATTTGGACATGAACATGCAGCAAGGCAGAATGCCAGGGAACTGTGAAGACAGAGATCGGGCTGATGCATATCCCAGGAACACGAAATAGCACCAGTAACGCCCCAGAAGCCAGGCAAGAACTGTGGAAACAATTTTCCCTCCTAGCCACAGAAGGAACTGACACTGACCTTAACTTCCAGCCTCCAGAAGTGAGGGGAATAAATCCATGCTATGAAAGTCCCCTGGTCTGTGGTATTTGGTGAGCAACTGTAGCAAACAAATCTAGGGCCTTAGCACAGAGCCCGGCACAGAGGGAGAGCCCACTGCACCATGCCCATCACTGCTGCAATCACTAGTATGTTCCGTTGTGCAATTCTTGTATAACTGACAGTAGGTCAGGAGCTGGACAGAGCTAGCAGATAGCCCCTTCCCAGCAAGGCTGTGTGACCTAGGTAAGTCACTTTCCCTCTCAGGGCCTCTCAGTGCCCTAACTCATAAAGTGGATGCTCAATGGGACCACTTGCATGCCCATCTCACTCCAACTTCTCTGTGCTCTCTCTTCCCAGATTTTCCCAGTGACCTCTATCATTGCTGTCCTCCTCCCCATTTGACAGATGAGGACACTGAGGCTCCCAGACAGAAGAAGTTACCTGCCCGAGGTCATACTAAGGCCAAGTGGCAGACATGGGGTCAAACATAGACTGCGCATGCTAAGACCCTTGGCCATGGAGCTCTAGCGAGGGCAGAAGAGAAAGAGGGTGATCTCAGATTCTGTCCAGGCAGGGAGATGGGATTGGCCCTGTTCCTGTCATCTCCTCCTTTGGGCTTATCCAGTGTCTCCCTTGTAGTCTGCGTCACTCCCCACACTATTAAGAGTCCTTCTGTTTACTGGGGGAGATAAGATGGTGAGGGGGTGGGGGTGGGGAGTCCCAGATCCCTCCTCAGATCCACATATAGAATAATCGACTGCATGTACCATGCAAAGGGACTGGGGCTGTGGAGGGGGGTGCTTCAACCCCTCTAACCCACGTCACACACAGTGTGACATCCATGGTCCACAAAGCTTTCTCATTCCAGCTTTTTGAATGTATATTCATATGCACGTATATGAACCAAGTTATGCTTTTGGGGGGAAGAAAAAAAAAAGCTATTTTGTTCTGCTTCTCAGCATCTCTTTCCCCCAAAATGCCAAGGAGTTTCCACCTCTAATAAACAGTAAGCAGTCACCAGAAACGCTAAGAGTGTACTCCCAGGTAGGGGAGGAATTTGGCTCAGACCTGCAGCCCAGCATTCTGAAGAACACATTCCATCTGTTTTCTGGAAGAGCTGGGGCCAGTCCTTTCCTTCGCCATCTCCACATAAGCTCTGCCCAGACCTGAGGACATCAGGAACATTTCTGAAGAATTCTAGAGTCAGGTAGACTCGGTAGAAAAGTGCCCAGAACTTAGTAGGTGGCTTTTCCCCTTCTATATCACTCATTCATTGCACAGCAAAACCAACAACAAAACGAAAAGGCAACCTACTGAATGGGAGGATGTATTTGTAAATGACCTAACAAGGAGTTAATATCCAAGATGTATAAACACCAAAAAAAAAAAAAAAAAGAAACCAAAAAAAAAAAAAATCACCCAAATAATCTGATTTAAAGATGGGCAGAGGAATTGAATAGATACTCTTCCAAAGAAGACATCCCGGCCACCAACAGACACATGAAAAGATACTCAGCGTCACTCATCATTGGGGAAATGCAAATCAAAACCATGAGATCACCCTACACCAGTCAGAAATGGCTTGTCTCAAGAAAACAAGACATAGCAAGTGTTGGCGAGGATGTAGAGAAAAAGAAACCACCAGCGTTGGTGGGAATGTAAAGTGGTGCAGTCACTGTGGAGAAAAGTATGGAGGTTCCTTAAAATTAGAGTTGGGGGGCACCTGGGTGGCTCAGTCAGTTGAACAGTTGCCTTTGGCTCAGGTCATGATCCCAGAGTCCTGGGATTGAGTCCCAGGCTGGGCTCCCTGCTCAGCAGAGAGCCTGCTTCTCCCTCTCCCTCTCTCTGCTGCTCCCTCTACTTGTGCTCTCTCTCTCTCTCAAATAAATAAATAAAATCTTAAAAAAATAATAAAAATAGGGGTGTCTGGTGGCTCCGTCAGTTGAGTGTCTGCCTTCAGCTCAGGTCATGATCCCAGGGTCCTGGGATCGAGTCCCACGTCAGGCTTCCTGCTTAGTGGGGAGCTTGCTTCTCCTTCTCCCCCTGCTGCTCTCCCTGCTTCTGCACTCTCACTCATGATCTCTCTCTCTCTCAAATAAATAAATAAAAATCTTTTTAGAAAATAAATAAATAAATAATAAAAATTTTAACAACTAGAGCTGGAGATATCCTACAATCCAGTAATTCCACTACTGGGTACTTACCCAGTGAAAACACCCTCCCCAAAACTAATTTGAAAAGACATACACACCCTTATAGCTACTGAAGCATATTTAAAGTAACCAAGAGATGGAAGCAACTTAAAGGTACATTGGTAAATAAATGGATAAAGAAGATGTGACACATACACACACACTCTCTCTCACAGGAATATTACTCAGCCATCAAAAAAGAATAAAATCTTGCCATTTGCAACAACACAGATGGACCTAGAGGGTATCAGGCTAAGGGAAACCAGGGAGAGAAAGGCACATACCATATGATTTCACTTCTATGTGAAACTTAAAAAACAAAACAAAAAAACAGACCGACTCATAAACACGGAGAACACCCTGGCTCCAGAGGGGAGGTGGGCGGCAGAGGGAATGAATGAACTAGGTAAAGGGAATTAAAGGAGACAAACCTGATTTAGAAACTCAGTCACAGAGATGAAGAGTTACAGCACAGGGAACGCAGTCAGTGATACTGTCATACCGTTGTACGGTGACAGATGGTGACCACACTTACCGTGGGGAGTATCGAGAATAGAAAAATCATTCATTCATTGACTATCACTGAAGAAGCACAGGCTCCTTACCAAGTGCTTCCAATGAGCCAGACTAAACGCCAGCTGCCCCACTCCTCACCTGCCCTCCCAGCAGCCCGAAGGAAATGCATTGACGCCCCATTGTACAGGCAGGCAAACGCCTTCAAGAGAGTCTGAGCGCCGCTCCCAAGGACGAGAAGCTAGTGTGTGGTGGGACAAGCATCTGAGCCCACACGGGTCTGACTGGATTCCGAAATCTGTGCTCTTCAGAAGTGTCTACTGGGGGCTCCTGGGTGGCTCAGTCGGTTAAGCGGTTGTCTTTGGCCCAGGTCATGATCCCAGAGTCCTGGGATCAAGCCCCACATCAGGCTCCCAGCTCAGCAGGGAGCCTGCTTTTCCCTCTCCTTCTGCCTGCCTTTCTGCTTACTTGTGATCTCTCTCTCTGCCAAATAAATAAATAAAATCTTAAAAAAAAAAAAAAAGTCTCTCTGTTCTAAGTGAGGTCTGCTGATTAAGGCTCCTGCCTCAACGATCTATGTTCTAATCCCTTGAGCCCATAAATATGCTACCGGACATGGGGGAAGGGACTTGACAGATGGGATGAGGTTAAGGATCCCGAGAAGGGGAATTATCTGGGGTTATTTGGAAGAGCCCAGTGTCCTCCCAAGGGTCCTTAGAAGAGGAAAAGGCGGGGGGAGGGTCAGAGTCAGGGAAGGAGATGCAATGACATTTGCAAGAGGTCTGACAGATCGCAGGAAGGGACCACAAGCTGAGAATGCCAGTGGCCCCCCAGAAGTTAGGAAGTTAAGTCACCAGAGTCTCCACAGAGGCCAGCCCTGTGGACACCTTGCTTTTAAAAGACTTCTGACCTCTAGAACTCTTAACAGGATAAATTTGTGTTGTTTTAAGCTTCTGTGTTTTTTTTACTGCAGCCCTAGGAAGTGAATTCACGAAGCATAGAGAAGAAAAATGAAAGGTGCTAACGAAGAACATAAAGCATGTCTTGAGAGATCATGAATGTAGGTGTGGCTCCCTAGCGGGACTGAATGAATGAAAGATACACGTGACTTAGTGTTCTCATGTAGGACATCCCAGTGGGGTTACAATCTTTTCCCCGCCCCCACCCCTGCTGGGGCCCAGTGAGGGAGTGGTTGGCACTGCCATTGTGATCTAAGTCTTTTATTCTCTTATAGGGTTGTTTAACCACTGATCTCAGGAGAGGGGGACTGAACTTTTTATGGAGGTACAGCCTATATATGGTAAAGTAAAACATCAGGATGTGTCATGAATGTATAGAATCGTGTCGCTGTCGTCGAAGTCTAGATGTAGGGTATTCCCATCACTCAGAAACTTCCTAACCGATACCCCTTGGGGGTAACCCGCCTCTTTGATTTCTGTCCCCAAAGATTAATTTGCCTATCCTTGAACTTCATATAAATAGTATCCCGTGGCATCTTTTCTCTTGTGCACGCTTCCTTAGCTCCACATCATGTCTGAGGTTTACTCACGTTGTTACACGTATCAACAGTTCAAGTTCATTCACTTTCCTGCCGGAGGATGTGTGGGGTGTTTCTCCAGTTGGGGTCCATAATGAACAGAGCTGCTAGGAGTGTTCTTGTACACGTCCTGTGGTAGACACAAGCGCTCCTTTCTCATAGGTATGTGCCTGGAGTGGCACTGTGGGACCGTAGGACAGGTAGATGGTAGTAGATACCCTGGTTCTCTGGCCTGGAGTAAACCTTGGGAGCGCCTTCTTGGCCCACCTCAGCCTTATTTCCAGAAGATCCATTCTCTTTCTCTGGGCTGCTCTGGTTCCCGGGATTATGAGACAAGGAGGTGCAAGAAGGGTCCCTCCCCTCCCGGCCCGAGAGAGCATCATCCGACCTGGTGGTTAGGGTTAGGGTGTGTGGGACATGGGTGCAGCTGGACAGGAAGGGGCAGGGCCTCTCTGTTTCAGTTGGGGCTCATTCTGTGCTGGAAATCTTTGCGCCCCCTGTGGTGAGTTCGTGAGGTGGAAGGTTGGGTTCAGCTGAGTGTGTAGTGATTTCTCCCAAACTTACCAGCATCCCACCTTTGAGATTTTTGCCATTTGTATGCTTTCCTTTGAATTGACTTCCTTTTTTTTTTTTTTTGGCTGAAAACTATTTATTGAAGGAGTTAACTTACCTGCAAATATGAAATCAATTGGACTGTCTGTAAGTAGTGGTTAATCCCCGTACAGTCTATAAAAGCAAAACAAAGTTAATGAATTCTAGCCAGGTACTGTCGCCAGCCAGGGGCCACATCCCTGAGACTCCTCTCTGTTATCATGGTGGACTGGTGAACATCAGTGAGGAGAGGCATTGAAGAATTGTTAGAACCCAAGTGAGACTTTTTGTTTAAAGATTTTATTTATTTGACACAGAGAGAGAGATCACAAGTAGGTAGCTAGAGGGAGGGAAGCAGGCTCCCCACTGAGCAGAGAGCCTGATGCGGGGCTCAATCCCAGGACCCTGAGGTCATGACCTGAGCAGAAGGCAGAGGCTTAACCCACTGAGCCACCCAGGCTCCCCAAGACTTTGTTTTTGATGTAATCAGGGACAGTGAAAGAAAACTAAAAAGGAATTACTTTCTCACTTTGTGATCTGTGATCGGAGGTTACTTAATGCTGGAATCTTCTCTCATGGCAAGGCTGGGTCCATACCTGGGGAAATGCCAGGGTCCTGGAGAGTGGTCTTTATTTGAATCTTGTCATTTGAACTCTATGATTTGAATCTGTGACTTTACCTCTCAGTGTCCTCATTTGTACAACAGGATCAACATGGCCCAGCTTTGGCGGCCTGGGGGTTTCCTATGGAATGACCGTGATCTTGGCAGCATCTTGATGGGGACAGCTCACGAATCTCGGGGTTTGCAGCGGGAATGAGCATCCAGGATGGCTGTGCATATGGCAATTCCTGTTAGGGCCCTTGCTCCTAAGCAAAGTCATCTGACCACTTCATACTGTTCTAGGGGAGTGTTTACTGCCCTTGGGATCCTGCCAAGGTTAAGTGGAGAATATGGTCCTGGTGAAATTCACACTTTGTCATTTGTTCACAGGCACAGACATTAAATCCCATCCATTGGAGGGTAAACAGGATCTCCCCATGCACCTGCTTTCAAGGAGGTTGTGATGTGGAGAGGGGGTGTCCCTGTCAGACCATTTGGGTTCCAAGCCCAGTTCCACTGTCTACTCACCCTGTGCCTTGACTATGCCACTTCTCCTTGGGCCTCAGTTTGGGAATACTCACCTTTACCTCATCAAGAGATAAGAATGACTGGATTAGATAAGGCACAAAAGACAATAGCCAGATATTTATGAGATTAAAAACTGCTACTATAATTATTCTTTCTTGAGGAAGCCATAGACTGCATTTAAATTCTCTGCAAAGCCTATTCTGCCTCTTCAACTCCTGATCATCCCAAATATTTGTGTCAGGAAGTTCCTCCCTCTCAACTGTAATTCTGTCCTCAAATTCTGCCGAGACAACAGATTTTCACAAACCTGGGTAGGAATTCTACAACAGCTCTGACTCAGGTAAGACCTTTTTATGTAGAAAGTGGCAAAAACACAACTCAGATAGACTTTCTAAGAAGAAAACAATTTATTTTGGCTTGTAGTCACCAAAATCTACAATACATTCAGGTATGGCTTGATCCAGGCTCAAGGACCATGAGATCTTAGCTTTTCTGCATCTCTGCATTTCCCTCATTGTTGGCACTCAGATAGTAGCAAGATCTCCCAAGGAATCCAAGACTACTTCTCTTAGATGCCCATTGGGAACCAGGACTTCTGCCAGCCAGGCTTATTGGTTCTAATTTACCTGGGTTTTTTTGAACCAGCCAGGGGTGAGAGAGGGAGGTGGTCTATGGTGATTGGGTTCAGCCTGTCAGGGCCCATCTTTGGAACTGAATTGAGAGTTAGCCTTACTCAAACCACACAGGCTGGAGGATATGTAGATTTTGTAGGGAATTGATGCTGGAAGGGGGGGGTGCGGATAAAAGGATGCTGGGGTTGCAATCAGCCAATGTCTGGACACATTTTTGAGATGAAGAAATGGATAGATTTTCCATTAGAGACCCAACAGTGCAATAGGTTTGAAGGAGCATCTCTCTATGTGTCTGTCTGTCCATCTGTCTCTCTCTCCTCATTCCCAGTGCTCTGTGGCCTGAAAATAACAAGGTTGGAGTCAGAGTGATGAATGGGGCAAGATTGATTCTGCACTAATTTTGCCTGGAAGCTGCAGCTATTTTGGGCCCCTGCTGAGCCCTGGTTTAGCTTAGCTAGTTA
Source organism: Mustela nivalis (assembly GCF_964662115.1). Taxonomy (NCBI): domain Eukaryota; kingdom Metazoa; phylum Chordata; class Mammalia; order Carnivora; family Mustelidae; genus Mustela; species Mustela nivalis. Next base: position 1,563,981 of record NC_139033.1, on the reverse strand, counting down.
AAGAACAGGGCTCATGAGGTCAAGGGTATAAAAAGGGAGCAGAAACATGGGACTGGAGGCACAAGTCTTTGGACCTGATTAGGCTCTGCCACTTTGACTCAGGTCCTCAGGTAAGTGTCTTACCCTCCCTGGGCCAACAGCTCCACATCTCCCCCACTTCCTTTTCTTTCTATCCCCAGCTCCTCCACTAGGCACACCTACACATCTCAGGTCACTGCCGGATTTCTGACCCCAGGATGGGTTGGATGGCTCTTCATGTTCTTGTAGACCCTTAGGCTTCCAGGTATAAGTCCCACTTGTCCCAATTTCTCAGTGAATGAGGTGGGGGTAAGTCTGTCAACCTTACTGTGCCCCATGCCAGGCTCCCTGTTCAGCAGGGAGTCCTGCTTGAGATGCTCCCCCTCCCCCTGTTCCCCCTCTACTCAGGCTTGTACTCTCTCTTAAAATGCTAAAAAAATAATAAAAAGGGATGATTTTGACATCTGGGGGACTATTGAGCTAATGAAATAAACTCTCTAGCCTCCTGTCATGTAAGATACATGACACTGGGGCTTCCTGTCATTCTCTCCTCTACCTCATCTAGCATCCTTCTGGTGTAGAGTATGTGCATAATGAAACTTGTGGAATAAATGTCTCAGGTTTCTCTTCTCTTAGATTCCAGTCTCTGCTCTTGCCAGACCCCCCACCCAGAACCTCAACTTTCAGGAAGGCCCCACGAACACCCAGATATCTGGTCCTAAATCCGTGGTCTCCAGGGTATCACTGACTTTATAAAGAGTGAGTGAGAAGAGCAGCATGTTGTTGGGGGTAGAACACCCAGCTGGTAGATGTTGCTGGGTCAGGGATGGAGGAAAGAAGGAGTCACTGAGAGGCTGGGGAAAGTCAGCTGGAGAGAGCGTCTTTGGTTCTGCCCAGAGCCTGACCTGCAGTGACCCTGTATAAGCTGGGCCAGCAGCAGAGCTAACAATAAATAAACAGAATGCCCAAACAAGCCCCCCTCTGTTGGACAGACCATTAAAGACCTGAGGGAGGTTACTGCACTTGGCAGCGTTCTCCATGGGTGGCCAAGAAGCCAAAGATGGAGAAAAATAAAAATAAATTGCACAGGACCTATGGGGGCTGACTTAGCTTTCTCTCCACACCCACGCCCCCCAACCCAGGCATGCTCAAAGCTGTGTGCTGGCAGTGTTCTTTGGCCAAAGAAAATGTCCTGGGTGTAGAGGTGTGTATGGGTATGTGTCTGTCCCAAATAAGAATCCGCTTTCACTCTTACCTTAATTTTTATGTGTTATTGATTGGGTTTCAGTCAATTTTTTACTTAGGTTAAGAAGCTTACTCAGTTGGGGAGGGTATGTGCTTTGGTGAGTGCTGTGAAGTGTGTAAACCTGGCGATTCACAGACCTGTACCCCTGGGGATAAAAATATTATATGTTTATAAAAAATAAAAATTAAAAATTAAAAAAAAAAAGAAGCTTACTCAAGCTGGGCCCTGTCCCTCTATGCCCAGCAGTGCTTTTTGCTCACGACACATGTGGCGAGACAGTGGACGAGGGTGAGAGTTATAATGTCAGTGGCGATCGTGACAGTGATGATGACGATGGTGGTGACAAAGATGATGGTGATGGTAGTGATGGGGTTGACGATGATTGTGGTGGTGGTGGTGATGATGGTGATGACAATGATGGTGATGGTGGTGATGATGACAATGATGACAGTGACAATGATGATAGTGGTGATGGTGATGATGGTGACAATGATGGTGATGGTCGTGATGGTGATGACAATGATGGTGATGGTGGTGATGATGACAATGATGACAGTGACAATGATGGTGATGACGATGATGATGATGATGCTGGTGATGATGCTGGTGATGACAATGATGATGACGGTGATGGTCGTGATGGTGATGGCAGTGATGATGATGATGGTGACAGTGTTAACAGTGATGATGACGATGGTGACGATGATATAAATGGTGATGTGATATCAATGACGGTGGGCGTCATGACCGAGCAAACACCCACTGAGCCCACTAGGTGCCCAGCATCCTTTGAAGTGATTTCATTTAATGTACTAATTGATTTTATTCTTGGAGCCGCTCTGTGAGCCAGGATCTGTTGTCATTGGATCCACCATGTGGCAGCTGTGTGATGCTGGGGAAGTGATTTCATCTCAGCCTCGGCTTCCCTGTCCCTAAGATGGCATGTCCCGGGAGCACACTCAGTGTTTGACATAAACATTCAAGAGATAAAGGTGATACTTTTTATTTCTCTTTTCTTTTTTTAAAGATTTATTTATGTATTTGAAGGAGAGCTTAAGCCGGGGGAGGGGCAGAGGAAAAGGAGAGAGAGACTTCCAAGCCGATTCCCCATTGAGCATGGAGCCTGATGCTGGGCTCGATCCCACCACCCTGATATCATGACCTGAGCTGAAATCAAGAGCCCCACGCTTCACTGACTGCGCTGCCCAGGTTCCCCAGATAAAGATGATTCTTGGGATACCTGGGTGGCTCAGTCAGTTAAGCATCTGCCTTCAGCTCAGGTCATGATCTCAGGGTCCTGGGATTGAGTCCTGCCTGGGGCTCTCTCCTGGGTGGGGACCTGCCTCTCCTTCTCTATCTCCTGCTCCCCCTGCTTATGCTCTCTCACTCTTTCTTCAAATAAATAAACAAAATCTTAAGAAAAAAAAAAGCAACTCTGAGAGTTCCTCGTGGGGCCCTCCTGTGAACCCCGTGTAGGAGGGGTATTCTGATAACCTCCCGTCTTACGGAGCAGGCCTGCTTTCCCACACAGAAGGCGCTGAGCCAGGCATGGGCGGCCAGCCCCGATGGCCTGCAGAAGCAGTTTCAGTCGTCCCTGCATGGTGGTTTTGATCCATGGGGTGCGTGGGCTGGGCCCACACGAGCCCAGATGGGCCCCCGAGCATGCTGAGCTGAGCCAGCCCCCCAGCAGGCCCTCTGCTGAATGGCCCAGGGCTGCCTGCAGGGTTGGAGTGGGTAAGGTAGGGGCGGCTGGAGCTCTGGGACACACGGCAGGAGTTTCCTGGTGCCTAGATGATCTGGATGCCAGGCACACAGTTTGCCACTTCCCTCGCCTCCCATCTGAGGAGGCCCTGGGATGCCTCCTGATTTGGAGTGAGCTCCATCCAGATATTTTCTCCAGCTCTGCAAATCCGCAGATGGATCTCTGGATCTGCCGGGCTACCCAGCCTCTGTGGGGCCACCGGGCGGTCAAGAGGGGGTAGTCCGATCCGAACTGTGCTGTGTAGGTTGTAAGACACACACTGGATCTGGGGATCTTCGTGTGAAGAAAAGAATATAAAATACGTTGTTAATAATCATGTTTCTATTAATTTCATGCAGGGTTGGCAATGTTCTAGATTTGGGGGCTCTGTTGAAGTACCTGATTAAAGCTGATTTCTCCTGTTTTTCCTTTTGGATGTGGCTGCTTGAGCATTTTTGGTTATGCATGTGGCTGACGTTTTAATTCTGTGCTCTTGAGCTCACAGTTAACAGAGATTTAATAGTTCCACAGTCGAACAGCTTGCTCAGGAGAGTTCCAGACCTGAATTCAGATCTCCAGATTCCTAGCTCCTAACCAGCTGTGTGACCTTGGGCAACTCACTGCCCCTCTCTGGGCCTTAGTTTCTTCCACCATAAAATAAAGATAGAAAGAATACGTGCCTCATAGGGTTATCTTGTGAGCAAATGAGAGACAAGGTGGACGGTAGTGAAAATAGCACCTGGCATCAGGTGAGTGTTCCATAACTAAGAACTGTGCTGCCATTTATTATGAGCTGATCTGGGCTGACCCCATGGAGCCCAGACCTCTCCAGCCTCGAGAATGTTCTTATTTGTCCCTTCTGGGACCATGATTTTAAGTAAGAATTTTTTTTCACTATATTAAAAAAAAGAGAAAGACTTATCAGAGACACCGATCATTTTTTTTAAAGATTTATTTATTTATTTTAGAAAGAGAGATCAGAGAGAGGGGCAGAGGGAGAAGGGGAGAGAGTCATAAGCAGACTTTGCACTGAGTGTGGAGCCCCATACGGGGCTTGATCTCATGACCCTGAGATCACGACCTGAGGCGAGACCCATGGTCAGATGCTTGACCCACTGCGCCACCCAGGCACCCCCATACTGATAATTCTTTTTTTTTTTTTTTCAAGATTTTATTTGTTTGACAGAGATCACAAGGCAGAGAGGCAGGCAGAGAGAGAGAGAGGAGGAAGAAGGCTCCCCACTGAGCGGAGAGTCTGATGCAGGGCTTGATCCCAGGACCCCGAGATCATGACCTAAGCTGAAGGCAGAGGCTTTACCCACTGAGCCACCCAGGCACCCCAACACTGATAATTCCTTTTTTTTTTTTTAAAGATTTTATTTATTAATTTGACAGAGAGAAATCACAAGTACACGGAGAGGCAGCCAGAGAGAGAGAGAGAGAGGGAAGCAGGCTCTCCGCTGAGCAGAGAGCCCGATGCGGGACTCGATCCCAGGACTCTGAGATCATGACCTGAGCCGAAGGCAGCGGCTTAACCCACTGAGCCACCCAGGCGCCCCAACACTGATAATTCTTGATGAGGAATTCTGTGTCTTGAGAGAGGATGGAGTGTAGCAAGAGTGAATCCAATTCCAGCCCCCAAACATGGAGTTGTACCATCGTTGACAGTTAATGTGTAATTTCTAGGCTTTTAGAAATCCTAAGAGGTCCTATTGACCTCTGTGGTACCTTTGGGGATTTTTAAGAACTTGGGATATGGGAGGGGGAGGAGGACCATGATTTCTTTCAGCCTTTTCATTTTACAGACAGGCGAGCAAATGATCAGAGAGGTTAGGCAACCCATCCAGGGTCACACAGCAAGGAGGTGACAGGCCATCTGGCTCTAGAGTCTTTGCTTGTGACCTCTTGCTATAGTGCATCATGGTCTAGCTATCACAATGGTCTTAAAATTATTCCTATTTAAAGATGAGGAAACAGGGGCGCCTGGGTGGCTCAGTGAGTTAAGCCTCTGCCTTCAGCTCAGGTCATGATCTCAGAGTCGTGGGATGGAGCCCTGCATCAGGCTCTCTGCTCAGTGGGGAGCCTGCTTGCCCCTCTCTCTGACTGTCTCTCTGCCTCCTTGTGACCTCTCTCTCTCTCTGTCAAATAAATAAATAAAATCTTTAAAAAAAATAAATAATAAATAGAGATGAGGAAATGGGATCAGAGAAGTTAAGTCACTTGTCTTCCATCACACAGCAGGAAGTGGCAAAAATGGAATTCAGTACAGTGTAGACTGGATTGCATAGTGTCTCCCCAACATTTGTGTCCATCAGGAGCCTCCACACTGGACCTTTGATGGAACTAGGTAGGAGTTAAGAAGAAGTTCTACTAGGTTTGACTGGGCCCCAACCCAGTGACTGGTATTCTTCTAAGAAGAGAAAACAAAGACAGATGCCCAGAGAGGACACACGTAGAGATGGAGGCAGAGATCAGATTGACGCATCTATAAGCCAACGAAAGCCAGAGATTTCCAGAAGTCAGCTGAAGGTAGGAGACAGGCCCGGAATGGATGTCCCTTCAGAACCTCTAGAAGGAACCAGCCCGCCCGACACCTGCATTTTGGGCTTCCAGCCTCCGGGTTGGGGAGAAGATGAATTTCTGCTGTCCTAAGCCCCACAGTGTGGTCATCTGTTAGGACAGCCCTAGGAAGCAGATGCTCCAGCCATGACAGTCTTGCTGCTTGTCACAGTGAATGCCCCAGCTTGTTCCAGGGAGCTGTGGACGTGTGGTGCTCCCTTCCTGTCCCTGTCCCCTCCCACCGGCCTGTGGCAGTAGCCCAGCCTCTGAGTGTCTCCACAGAGCTGGGCGGGGGTGGGGTGGGGGCTGTGAAAAAGGCCGGCTGGGCTCAACTCAGCATCCTGTCTGCTGCTTGCATTGTGAGATCTTGCAAATTACTGTTTTCAGTTGAAAAGAGGTTCCAGAGAGCTCTTCAGCGACTCAGCAGGGGCCGTGGATGCTCTTGAATTAACGAGGAGAAGGGAACCTTCCATGACTGATGGCCGCCTTTGTCTCAGCCTGCGGTCAGGCCTGGGAGGGACAGTGGTGCCTCTCGGTGGTTCCCAGAGTCTCAGCCACGGCCAGGTCAGAGTCTCTGGGGTTCGGTCTGTCTGTACAGAAGAGGTCAGGGGATGCTGAATTAGGTTCTGCCATTTCTAGGGGGTCAGCAGCCTTTTGATGCCTACGCAGAGGGCCCGGGGTAGGCTTCTTACTCAGCCTGCCAGCCTGTCCTTGGTTAACATGTACCGTGGACCTCCACTTGGTCCAATCAAATGGGGAGGAGGCTGTTGAGGAGTAGCTGGCTTCAGGCTCACTGTGTGTGTGTGTGTGTGTGTGTGTGTGTGTGTGTGTGTGTGTTAGGGACTGTCTGGGATTTGAACACTCTTGCCTGATGCTTGATGGGATAAAGTCACTTCTCCCTCTGGTTTCCACCTTAGCCAGGGCTACTCTCCCCTAAGCCTATGTGCATACCCATCCAACTAGTATTTATGGTGCCCGGGGCTATTTTCCAGGCTCTAGGAAAGCCCTTTCCAGCATTATCTCATTTAACCATTACAGACATCCTAGACTGTATTATTGTCATTGTCCCCATTTTACAGATGACCAAAAATCAAGGCTCAGTCCTTGGCTCAAGTTCACAGAGCTGGTAAGCGGCTCTGTCTTCCGCCAAAGTCCACACCTCCTGACCGCAGTGACCCTGGGAGGGTCTCTGCCTTGTGACCATGTTCCCTCCCCGGAGCTGGGCAGTGGCCACAGTGATAGAGGCAGATCGTACTCAAGACTGTGCAGTGTGGGGAAAAGAGACACATGGGTAGAAGCAGCTCCGATCTGAATCCCACATGGGCAAATGGAAACTTAGAGCTAAAACCAGGTTGGGGGGGCGGTCAGTGGGCGGGAGATTGGGAACTGTCCGGGGGGGATAGGGCGGGATTCTGGCTAAACCGACCCAACAGGATTGGTGCCGCCGGTGGGCTGGGGGATCAGACATTACCTTCAGCTGGAGGAGATGGCGGGGTGGGGCGCAGGGGAGATGAGGAGCTCGAGACGGTGTTGAAGGTGATCAGCTACAGAGGATGGGGAAACTGCTGAGCTGACTTGACAGGATTCTTGCTAAAATTGGACAATGCAGAGACGCCTACTTGAAGGCAAGTTCAGGGAAGGCTGAGTAGAGCTTTGCTAAGCAGAGAATCTCTGTCACTATTTATTCCCCATCTTGTCCTTAAAAAATATTGAAGGCTGCAGTTGCCTTAAGTGGAGTTAGATGATGAAGAGATCGGGTGCTCGTGTCAGACGAGCTCTACCGCCCACCAGCCAAGTGCCCCAGTTTCCTCGCCCTTGCCTCAGTTACCTGACTTGTCAAATGGGGACAGTCATGGACCTCCATCCCGGGGCTGGGTGTGGTGATGTGGGGACCGCCAGGTACAGGGTGTAGATGAACACGTGACCTGGACTGTATCCTCCAAACCAAGGCAGCTGGGGACCACAGGGGTCAGCCCTGCTGCTGTGGGTCACCCACCCCACAAAAGGCTCCGAGCGTCTAGCATACAAGTGTGTCAGGCACCTTGGAAGGAGTCAGGGATGGAAGGTGGAGAGTTGCCTAGCAGAGCTGGCGTGTATGAATCTTTGTGTGTGTGCTGGTGATTCTTAACTGGGAGGGGGCAGTTTTGCTCCCCTGGGAGACATTTTGCAATGTCTAGAGACCTTTCTGATTGTCACGCCTGGCGGAGGGGCGCTGGTAGGCGGAAGCTGGAATGCTTAGAAACATCCTGCAATGCCTAGGACAGTCCCCTCCGCCCCACAATGGATCATCTGGCCCCCAGATGCCAAGGTTGGGAAATGCCAGTGTGTGCACCAGGGAGCATGGGGAGTGTTGTCATCTCTGCACAGAGACCCCAGGGCTCCGTAGGACTGGCAGGGAGCTCAAGCCTTTGCCACCTGCCTTCAGCCTGTGCCCTCTCCCATCAGCTGCCTGCTGCCAGATCATCAGGCCTCCCCATGAGTTAATAGAATCCAGGGCGCTAAGACAAATGTAAAAACAAAACCCTGAGCAAATGTGTTTTTATGTAAACACAGCAGGGGATGGCGGCTGCCTGTGGAGGATGTACCCTATGGCTGGTACTTCTCAGAGCAAAAATAACCCTGACTGTTCCTGCTCTCGGAGCAGAGCCTGCGATGAGTGGAGGGTCACATGGGCACCCAGGTGCTCATGGGAGTTGTCCCTGCCCTGGCTGAGCCCTCCCTTCCCGCCAGGTGAGCATCCCAGGGGCCCCGAGAGGAGGAGAGAGCAGGTGTTGATTCTCCTGGAAGTCTCGCTTTCTTCCTTCGGAGCTCAGCCAGTAGAGCGGGGGGAGAAAAAAAGCACAGTTTTTGGAGTATCATTTACCTACGGTAAAATTTGCCCATGGTAGTTTATAGTTCTACAAGTTTTAACAAATGGATTCAGCCACAGAACCCCCTCCAGAATAAAGATAGAAAGGAGTTCATTGCCCTCAAAATTCCCCTGTGCTCCTTTGTAGTCGCGCCAGCAGCCCCCTCCCCAGTCCTAGCCCCTGGCAACGACCAGTCTCTTTGCCTTTGGTTTTTTCCTAGAATGTCCTATAAATGGAATCATACAGCCTTTTGAGTCTGTCGTCTTCTGCACAGTGAAATGCCTTGAGATTCCTCAGTGCCATTGTGTGTGTCAGTAGTGGATCTCTTTTAATGGCCAAGTACTACTCCCATTTGTATAAATGCCTCTGAGGGTGTCCCTTTACCCTTGAAGGACATTTGGGTGGTTTTTATTTTCAGCAGCAACAATGAAGCCTCTATCAACGTTTGCATCTAGGTTTTCGTGTGAGCACGAGTTCTCCCTTCTCTTGGGTCAGTACCCAGGTATGGGGTTGCTGGGTCCTATGTGGACATTTAATCTTATAAGAAACCATCAGACTGTCTGCCCAAGTGTCCATATCCTCTTTTGCATTGCCCCATGCCTGTAATTTCTTTCCGGTCGCTCTATATCCTCTCTGGCACTCAGATTATTGGGTCACATGTTGGAGTCCTTCTGGGGGACATGCTGTGGTATCTCATTGCGGTTTTAATGGAAGTGCAGTTTGTTGAGTTCTCTGGTCCTGGTGCTATCCCTTAGAGGAAGCTGGCCGGGAGTTGGTGACGTCAGCGGTGAAGAGCATGAAGTTTGCACACAGGCATACTCCATCCCCACTGTCCCACTCACGAGCCCCATGACCTTGGATGGGCTCTGAGCCTCAGTTTTCCCTCCGTAAAAGGGAACAGTGCTAATATTTACAACTAGCTATGCTACATAGTGTGTGTGTGTATATGTATATATTATATAATTTAGTGTACCTGGCTTGGTAGAAGTTACCATGGTTGTATTCACTGGGCACTCACTGTGTGTTATAAAAGCAGTAAATATAGCGAGTGAGCCAAACTGCTTGAGTTCCTATCCTGGCTCTGCTGCCTACATCCTAGCTGTGTGATCCTGGGCAAGTTACAGGACCTTTCGGGGCCCCTGACTCCTCATCTGTATCATGGAGATCAGCATAGTACTTTTTTCGGGGACGGGGGGATTTTTATGAGAGTCAGGTGGCTTTAAAATGTGAAGGGTGGGTTTGCATGTTACATGTTGTTCAGCCCTTCGTGAAGCTCAAGGACATGCCAGACTGATGTACGGTGATAGACCAGGCATGGCTGCTGGAGAGGGCACGAGGGATCCTCTGTGGGGTGCAGAGAATGTTCCAGGTCTTGATCCCGGTGAGGTCACATGAACGTGGATATGTGTGTAACATAGGATTCTATAGGACTCCCCTGCACTTAAGGGGCACCTGGGTGGCTCAGTGGGTTAAGCCTTTGGCTCAGGTCATGATCCCAGGGTCCTGGCATCGAGCCCCACATTGGGCTCTCTGCTCAGCAAGGAGCCTGCTTCTTCCTCCTCTCTCTCTCTGCCTGCATCTCTCCCTACTTGTGATCTCTCTCTGTCAAATAAATAAATAAAATCTTTTAAAAAAAGGTTATTAAAAAAAAAAAAAAAAGATGGGCGTTTTTTACCAAACTGTATGCAGGTTCTCTTGGGGTGTTTTGTTTTGTTTTGTTTTGTTTAAAAAAAAAAAAAAAAAAAGCAACAGGGCGCCAGAGTGACTCAGTTGGTTGAGCATCTGCCTTCAGCTCAGGTAGTGATCTTGGGGTCCTGGGATCGAGCCCCGAACCAGGTTCCCTGCTCAGCGGACTCTGCTTCTTCCTCTTCATCTGTGATCTCTCTCCCTCTCATTCTCCCTCAAAAAAATAATAAAATCTTAAAAAAAAGAAGAAGAAGAAGCAATGGTAAGACAAAGTCTGAGTTGCTCCAGTGGCTCAAATGACAGAAATGTATTGTCTTACAGCTCTGGAGGCTGGAAATCCAAAATCCAGGTGTCAGGAGGGTGCGAGGGCCGGTGATGGGGGAAGGTTCTGTCCCAGGCCTGTCTCCTTGGCTCCTACAAAGCCACCTCCTGCCGATGACTTTCCACTGGCTTCCCTCCATACCTGCGGCTGATGTCTTCTTACAGGACCATTGGTCATCCTGGATCGGGACCCACCTTCATGACCTCATTTTATTTTATTTTTTAAAAGATTTTATTTACTTGACAGAGACATTGAGAGAGGGAAACAAGCAGGGAGAGTGGGAGAGGGGGAAGCAGGCTTCCCTGCTGAGCGAGGAGGCTCCATCCCAGGACCGTGAGATCATGGCCTGAGCCAAAGGCAGATGCTTAACCACTGAGCCGCCCAGGAGCCCTGGCGTGACCTCGTTTTAACTTGGTTACCTTTGTAAAGACCCTGGCTGCAAATATGGTCACATTCTTAGGTGTGGGGGTTAGGATTTGAACATCTGAATTTGGTTGGGAATTGGAGTGGACCCAGTTCAACCCATCACTGTGCATAGAAAGCACTCTTGGAGGACTGTTAGCGGCGCCACTCCTGTATTCATCACGGCAACCTGTGAGGGAGGTACCGTCCACTCAGGCATGAAGAAACTAAGGCTCAGAACAGCTCCTTATTGGGCCCCATGTCTCCTGGGTCCCTGTCGGGGGCTGGCATGTGAGTGGAAGTCTGCTTGTCTCCTGAGGCTGTGCCCCTGGCCAGAGGATCAAATCCTGATTTGTCCCAGCCTCTTGTAATTACAAATTACCTAGACAGGAAGATTTTACAGTCTGGACCGTGGACCAGCAGCAGCAGCTGCCGCCGCCTCCCTGGGAGTTTGTTAGAAACCCACATTGTCAGGGTGCCTGGGTGGCTCAGTCGGTTAAACATCTGACTCTTGTTATCAGCTCAGGTCCTGGGATCAAGACCCTTCATCCGGCTCTGTGCTCAGGGCAGAGTCTGCTTGTCTCTCTCCCTCCCCCCACTTGCTCTTGTTCTCTCAAATAAATAATAAAATTAAATCTTAAAAGAAAAGAAAAAGAAAAGCACATTGTCAGGCTCTCCGCCCTGGACCTGCTGAATCAGGAACTCTGGGGGTAGGGCCCAGTGCCCTCCAGAGGTTTTCTGTGCTGACTCCAGTTTGAGAACCCCTGCTTTGTCAACCCTGGGGATCACATCGAAGCACGGAATTGCCTAACTGAATCAGGTCAAAAGGGCACGTCAGATCCCAGATGGGACCTAAAGCTTCAGCCCCAGGTGGCCTATAGCCTGTGGCTCTTTGGTCTTAAATGGCTTCCTCGTCTCTGATTCCGGAGACTTTGGGAACCGACTCACTGTTTGAGTAGCACAGATAAGTTTCTTCTGGTGGGGCTGGTGTTTGTATTTGGGATTCCTTCAGAAATGGTGTGCTCGGGGCACCTGGATGGCTCAGTGGGTTAAGCCTCTGCCTTCGGCTCAGGTCATGATCTCAGGGTCCTGGGATCGAGCCCCGCATTGGGCTCTTTGCTCCGCGGGGAGACTGCTTCCCCCTCTCTCTCTGCCTGCCTCTCTGCCTACTTGTGATCTCTCTGTCAAGTGAATAAATAAAATCTAAAAAAAACAAAAAAAACATATATATATGGTGTGCTCCAGAGACTCAGTCAGGACTTGCTAGAAGGTTCCATGCCCCAAGCTACAAGTCAACCATGGAGATGAGAAGACTCTGAGGCAGGGTTCCCAGCCCTGAGGAGCACATGTTCCCTTTGGGGGAAAGATATCCAAGAGGCAGTGGTGTCACCAAAAACCTTTAGAGGCCACAGAACCCTGGGCTGAAATCCCAGCTCTGCCTCTTGTGAGCTGAGTGACCTACCTGAGCCTCAGTTTCTCATCTGTACAATGGAGAGAATAGCACCCACCTTACAAAATTATGAGCATTTGAAATTCCACATTACAAGCTCTGGAAGCTAACGAAGTGTCATTGTTAGTGCTTGAAACCATCGTAGACCCCAAGATTTTATTTTATTTTTTAAAACTTTAATTCCAGTAGAGTTAACAAAGAGTGTTAGTTTGAGGTATACAACATAGTGATTCAATAATTCTATATGTTACTCTGTGCTCCCTATGATAAATGTACTCTTTCATCCCCATCACCTACTTCACCCTTCCCCCTCCCCTGGACCCCAGGCTAAGAAATCAGGTTGTCCTCTTTGATGGCAGAGGCCCTATCTTCTTTGGGGCGGGGTGGCGGGAGATCGCTACAGCACCTGGCATACAGCAGACACACAATAAATGCTTGCTGAATGAAGAAATGAAAACACGTTGCACACCCCAGATGGTGGACATTTGGGGGAGAGTATTGGGCTCTTGTGGCCCAGAGCAGGGGTCTCTCGAGGTGAGGAAGGAGAAATTTTCTCCAGAGATGATGCATTTGTGAAGTTTCTCCAGGACAAGCTCTCTCACCACAGATAGATCCCCTGGTCTGTATCAGGCCTGGGGAGCAAACCTTGGCTTGGCAGGTAGCTGACGCTCAGTGAGCATTCAGTCACTGAATGAATTAATCATGGTTTGAATGGGAGGGGGCAGTGAGTAGGAACCAGAAGACATTTTAGGTAGTCTTTGTGTTTTCCAAAGGAGAAACCGAGGGCACCCAGAGGACAATCCAGTTGCCTTGAGACACATATGCATCGAAGGAGCTTGAAAGGTTGGGGGGGAGGAGGTAGGAGAGTGAAAGACACTTGAATCTGAATCCTCACCTGGTGATTGCACCGGGCGTCAGTCCTGAGCCTCTTCTACCTTCACAGCCACCAGGACCAGCTATGTCATTTACAGGGCCTCCTGGAAAATGTGGATGCTTCCTGTCCAGTAATTGCCAAAACTTTCAAGATGGCGGCCATAAACCAAGGGTGGGATCCCACGGGACCACACGGAGCACGTGCCCAGGGAGAGGGCCCTGTGACCACTTCATTTATAGGCGCAGAAACCCCAGCTCGGACAGGCTGCACATTTTACCTGGGCTACCCCATCTGTCCTCGGGTGTCCAGATTCGAACCCACGGACCTTAGCAGTCATCAAGTCTGCTCCTTCATTGTGCTGACCTGTCCCTGAGCACCCTGGGGGGCTGAGCGTCTGAGTGCTCTGACTTGCTGTCTGGCACTCTGGGCTGGGAGGAGAGGAGCTTCCCTGTCCCCGCACCCCCCCAGGGACCTGACTGCTCCCCTGCTTCCCTCTCCCTCCCAGGACTGAAGGAGACAGACCTCCCTCTGCCTCCCCTAGGGGAAGATTTATTCCTGGGAGTGTGTGGGTGGATGCGTGTTTGTGAGGGAGCTGTTTGTCTAAATTTAAAGCCATCATGTCAGCAACAGCCTATGAATGTGGAGACTGGTGAGGTCTCTCCTTAAGAAGAATCAGGAATAATTTGAAGGAGCAGATGCCCCCCCTCCTTCTGACTTCTGCCCCAGGCAGGCCCCAACCCTCTGGCAGCAGGGGGTTTTAACAGGAGATGGGAATGAAGGAGAGCACTGGTGGTTGAGCGCTGGCTGATAAATGGAAGGGCTGAATCACTTTATCGTTCACCTGAAGCTAGTGTAACACCATATATTCACTCACTGGAATGATCATTGCAGGTAAGACACAGCTGCTGGGGCCAGACGCCCGTGGGAGACCTCAAGAAGCGGCCTGTGTTGCCCGTTTTACAAGCTGGAAAAACAGAGCCTCAGAGACAGGCCATGCTCTACTGAAGTCTTAGGTTAGGCAGGGACAGCTAAAGTAGGATTTCAATGATGCCAGTACTTTCCAGAAACCCCGTGCTCTCATCCAAGTCTCGGCTACCTGCTGGACTCAAACATGAAGTTAGCAACGGTTGTGATTTTTGAGACCCAGCAGTGTGCCTGGCCCTGTGCTACAAAGTAGTTTATGTGCATTCCTGGAGCAAATCCTTTTTTTTTTTTTTTTTTTAATTTATTTTTTTAAAGGAAGACTTCACACTCAGTGTGCAACGCAACACAGGGCTTGAACTCACAACCCTGAGACCAAGACCTGAGCTAAGATCAAAAGTCGGATGCTTGACCAGCTGACCCACCCAGGGGGCCCCTTGGACAAATGCTTTAAAACAACCCATGAAGTGGGGCCACCATCCTTATCCCATTTTATGGATGAGAAGTCTGCAGCCAGGGGAGGTAAATGGCCTCCTCTCCTGCTCAGTGCTGGTGATGAAGCCAAGATCCTAACTCAAGTCTCCATGCACTCTCCATCTCTTTCTTTAAGCCATAGCCAGTAGGGTAAGAAAGAAAAGACGGGCAAAATGAAAAAAAAAAAAAAATCCCTCTTACACCTACCCTGTGAGAGGTAATGTCTTTATGTACATTGGTGAGTTTCCATCCAGCTGTTTTTCTCTGCCGAAGGGGACAGTCTTGCTCCAGGCGGCTGACCTTCGGTGTTCCGTAATTGCTGAGCAATTTAGAGATGCCTGGAAATCTATAATTCATGCGCTCGTCTTTCATCCTGGTCACTGGAAGGCAACGAGGCATGGCTGTCACCCGGGGAGAATTTCAACCTTGACACAGGAGGAGATGGTATCTTAAGGACTCAGAGCAGAATTTCAGAACCTCAGACCCTGCCAACATTAAAACGGACCCCAGTATCCCAGCACAGAGCGCTAGGCGTCAGGGATCCTGGTGTTGGAGCTTATGATCTCTCTGATGACAGAGCAGTGGGGGGAAATCTTAGAACTGAGCTGTAGAAATGATTTCACTCTGCATCTGGAGCCAGAGGGGCTCAGAGGGGTGTTCTGGTCCATTCCTCTGTTCTTTTGGTAATCCCAGGGCACAAGGGGCCGTGTTTGGTCCCAATGAGAAGCTTTGGTTTCTGGCTTTAGGTGTAACCCAAAGCATATCTGGGTGTCACCCAGGGTCTGCTGTCTGTCATCCGGGAGTCAGGTTGGAGGCTTCCTTTCATGTGCCGTTAATGGGGATGGAGAAGCCGGAGTGAGTCCGTATACATGCGTGCTGTGAGGGAGGGTGACAGGCTTGGGGGTGTCCGTGTTCATGCATGCATGTGTCTCTTCTTGATGACATCCAGATGGCGAAACAGGGGGCTGAGGTATTGTCCGTTTTCGGCAGTGGTTGCCTTCGTGGGAGGGGACATCTCTGTTGGATGCCAGCAGATCTCTCTGGACCACCAAAGTCCACACTGAAGTCCCCAGACCCCTGTGCCTTCTAGAAGGGGCTCCTTTCCCTCACTCCCAGCTGAGGGGTCTCAGAAGGGGCACCAGCTGCCTGGGCACACTCTCTGGAGAAAGCCCTTCTGGCCTGGAGCCTTTGGGATCAGCACACTTGCCACAAAGAGGTCCAAGGGGTCAGAGGTTGGTGGTCTCGGAGGTCGGTGCTGCAGCCAGAGGCAATGTCACAGGGATGTTGTGATTAAGGTTCTGGGGTTGGACAGGCCAGGGGTCAGGTCTTGCTCTGCTCTACTCACCAGCTTGGCCTTCTGCCCAGGTGACTGGCCTCCCCCACCGCCCACCCCGACTGGCTCAGCTGTAAGGTGAGAATAAACCCAACCTGCCGAATAGAGCCAGGGGAGAGAAGCAGTGACGTGGTGTAAGTGGAAGGGTCTGGCACACAGTAGGTGTGCTATAAACAGCAATTTATACTTGTCCTTTTCCCCCAGGGAGGGCATCACGGCTTTCAGCAGGGATCTAGGAGGTCTGGGTAGAGTCACTGGCTGACTCCACCTTCCCCTTTGGGTCAGTGAGGAAAGTGGCCTGGGGATTGTGAAGGGTCCTTTCTCCAGCTCTGATGGGCTGAGCGCCTACCTCTCGGTTCTGCTCTAAGAACAGAGGGGTCAGTGCACTGGGAGGGGAGAGAGCTTGAATGTGAGCAGCTGGGCTGGGGGCTCAGAGACTCCCTCCCCCCAACAGACAGACCCCTACATACACATCTGCACATGCATACATGGACCTCTACACTTACACACACACAACCATACATACAAACATGCATACACTTACACACGCACACCTACAGACACACACATACCTACATACCCATCTGCACCTGTGTACATAGACCTCCACAGACACACCCACACACACACACACCTACGTACATGCACACCCACACCTGCACACACACACAAACACGTAGATACAGACATACATACACACACCTACACAGACATATATGCCAACCCATACATAGATACGCATGTACAAACATACTTACACCTACACAGACAGACAGACACACACACACCCCTATATGGACACATGAACACACATGTCACACATGCACACATATACATATGAGCTTGGGCAGAAAGATGGGGCTGAGGGATTTGGGGGTGGGAGCAAAGGTTCTTGCCAGGGAACCCCCTGGTGAAAACCCCTCTCCATGGGGCGCCTGGGTGGCTCAGTGGGTTAAGCCTCTGCCTTTGGCTCAGGTCATGAACTCAGGGTCCTGGGATCGAGCCCTGCATCGGGCTCTTTGCTCAGCGGGGAGCCTGCTTCCCCTTTTCTCTCTGCCTCTCTGACAACTTGTGATCTCTCTCCCTCTGTCAAATAAATAAATAAAATCTTAAAAAAGAAAAAAGAAAGAAAGAAAGAAAAGAAAACCTCTCCTGGGAGTAGTTGCTCATGGGAGCTGTCCCTGGTCCTAAATGAGAGTGTAATCCACCTTGGCCAGCTGGGAGCCAGTAAGTGTCCATGGACGGACTCGTGGTGGTGGCAGGGGGAGAGGCATGAGCACGGGGAAGAAAGTCGTAGGGCCTCAGGCTTGGTCTGGGAACTGGTGCTACCTGGCCTGGCTGTGTGACCCTGGGGAACCCTTGAACCTCTCTGAGCCTCAGGTTCCTCATCTGGAAACTCTCAGACTTATTCTCACAACTTCTAAGGACCCTTTGACTCTATGATTTTATGTTGGCGTAAAAACAATAGTAATAACGATGGGAATAGCTAAAACTTAATGAAGCTTTACTTGGGTTCAGGTTTTGCACATGGATGAGGGTTCTCTGGGCCTCAGTTTCCTCTTCTGTAAAAGGAGACTGTTTTTCAAGGCCAATGATTTCCAGACTTCCTTCCAGCCCTTTGTCACCTGCTCTGAGGAACTTGCTAAGAGAGTAGGGGCACGGGGGTGGTCTTTGAGCTCTGGGGTAGGAAGGCCCTACGCCTTTCTCTGCTGTGATCGCCACAGGAGAGTGTGATCTCAGCCTCCATTGCTGAGAAAGGACCCAATAGTAAATATTTTGGGCTTTGAGGGGGTCACATGGGGTCTGCTGCTGCTTATCCTTCTTCATAACCCTTTAAAAATATAAAAGCCATTCTTAGCTCTAGGACTGACAAAAACAGGCCAAGAGCCAGTTTGACCCGAGGTCACAGTTGGCCAACCCTGATAGTGACAAACGTTCTCACTTCTTCTAAGGGCTTGGCATCTCACACGGTCAGATCAAACGCCGAGCCTGCCCTTGTGGCCGGAGCTTTCCCCTGAGCCCCACCTAGAAAGAAACTCCCCAGCCACCACTGATCGCTTGGCTACTTCCCAGCTCCACCACTAAACAAACATTTTTCCGCTCCAGTCCCAGCTCAGGGTCACAGAGTCGGCACCATCCCCTGGGACAAAAAGGGTCCTCCCAAGTGCCCTCTGCCACTCCTCGTGGTTCCTTGTGGGAGACAGGTGTGGCTCACGCCACAGTTCCCACAGGCCCCTGGGTGCTGGGGTCCATGCCCCAGCGCCTGGCCCCTGTACTGCCTGCTCGGACCCTGCCCACCTGCTTCTAGGATGTGCTGGGCCCCTTCCCACCTCCTTCTCTGCACTGTGTCCCCTCTGCCTGGGACAGCCTTGCCCCGGATCTTTCCACGGTCACCCCCTTTCTCATTGATCAGCTCTCCGCTCCAATGCCGCCTGATTCTCAGCGGATCCTTCTGCAACAATGCTACCCAGAATGTCTCTCCCCTGCTCTTCTCCATTACTAGAGCTTTCAAGCAATTTTAATGGACTTACAGCGAGAAAGACATTTTACAGTTAGGATTCAGTATACACACACACACACACAACTGAAGCAAAAGGTTCACAAGATAGTTCTTCTCCCTGGCTGCATGTCAAGCCGTAACCGTTTGCTCTGTTCCTTCCCCCTGTCTTCTTCCCTCCCCGCCCCTCCCCTCCTTTCTACTCCCTTCCCGCCTTCCTCCCTAGTCTCTGATACCCCCTGTAGGTCTGCCCCTGTGGGTAAACATTCTGCCCAGAATCACCAGAGCCATCCATTATCTCCCCCAGACAATTAGCAACCTATTAAGGAACTGTATGCAAATGTGCCCTAATTGACCTGCGACAGAGCAGCTCCTGGAGGAGAAGGACGACTCCAGATGGCTTAATGATAGGAATTTAGGGCCTTTCTTTAGACGTCCCTCTTGGGGAGGAAAGTGATCTGGGCTCCAAGAAAGGCTGCCAGCTGACAGGAAAGGCCAGGGGACTGGGCGAGCTGCACCTTGGGCTGCTTTCATCAAACCCTTGGCAGGGGGAGCTGCTACTTACCCCTCTCAAGACCCTCCCCCACTCTGTCCCTTCCTGTACCTCGGCCCCTTCTCCTAGGCCAGAGTTTTAAGGGCTTATGGACATCCGCTCTGGTGGGTCCCGCCTTTTCAGGTGTAGGATTGCAATCCCCCTTTTTAACAGATTTTTACTTTCTTAAAGCAGTTTTAGGTTCACAGCAAAATGGAGCAGAAAGTACACAGATGGCCTGGAGGCCTCCTGCCCCACTCCTGCGCAGGCTCCCCCACCACCAACGTCCTGCAGCTGAGTGGGACATTTGTTATAGTGGGTGGATCTACGCTGACACGTCACTGTCACCCAGAGGCCACAGTTTATGTTCGGGCTCACTGGATTTGGACAAATTTGGACAAATCTATAATGACCTGTATCTGCTGCTCTGGTATCACATAGAATACTGCCCTGTCCCCCAAATTCTCTGTGTTCCTCCCTATCCTTCCTTCCCCCCTCCCCTGCACCCCTCGGCAACCACTGATTTTTTGACTGTCTCTCTAGTGTTGCTTTTTCTAGAATGTCCTGTGGTCAGAATTGTAAAGAACATAGCCTCTTTGGGTTGGCTTCTTTAACTTTGTAAGATGGATCGAAGCTTCTGCCATATCTTTTCATGGCTTGAGAGCTCATTTCTTCTTAGCACTAAGGTATATTCCATTGTCCAGGTGCACTACGGTTTAGGTATCCATTCACCTACTGAAGAACATCCTGGTGAACTCCACATTGTCCCGGTTATGAATAAAGCTGCCGTAAGCCTCTGTGAGCAAGTTTTGGTGTGAACCTATGTGCTCAGCTCCTTCGGGTGAATACCAGGGAGCGTGAGTGCTGCATCACATGGTTAGAGTATGTTCAGTTTTGTAAGGCTGCCCTTTGAACCCTACCCCCGGCAAACTCTTATTGAGTCCCTGCTGTATACACAGCCCCACAGAAAGCGAAGTGCCCACATCTTCTCATTCAGCACTGATTCTAGGCCTTGCAGCCTGGCATGTGGCCCGCCATGAGTCAGGAACCTGAAGCTTTCTTGGCCCCTCTGTCTCTGTCTGTTTTCTTTCTTTCTCTCTTTGCGGACTAACTTTAGCTCTTTCTTTGGCTCTGTGATGACAGCTTCTCGTCCAAACAACAAGCAGAGAGTATCATGTCTCAGATCCCATCTCCACATTCTGGGAGAAGGGGGGCAAGGACAGATTGGCCAGTTTTAGATCAGAGTCCACCTGTGGTCAACAGCAATGGCGGTGGGCATGTTATGGGGTACAGACATGGCCACCGGGGCCTGGCCCCCATAAGCAGGGGCTTGGAGGTTACTCACTAGACCGACCCCCCAGAATGGGTCCTCCACACCTACTGTGGGTAGTCAAGACTCATCACAACAGCTCATTGAATCTTTATCCTTTTCTAAGATGAAGTCTGGACCAACGGTATTGGTCATGAGAAGGGGGGAGATGGTTTGTTGAGTTGGCCAATGTTGGGACATAGTATGACCATCTTTTGAGAAATTGTTGTGTCCATCTTGGCGGAATGTGGGGTCCGGAGCCAGGCTCCACCACTGCCTAGCTGTGTGATCTTGCACAGATGCTGTAACCTCTCTAAACCTCAGCTTTCTCATCTGTAAAATGGGGCTAACCAATGAGACCTTTCTTTTAGGAGGGTTAAAAGTGCCTGACACATAGTAGGTGCTCAATGAACAAGAGGGCGTGCAATTATTACAGTATTCTGTCTTTGACACACTTTAGCTTGTCTTTCCAGTGAGACAGGGTTGATTGGCCACATCTTTGAGGTGAGGAAACTGAGTCTTGTAGAGGCAGGCCACTTGCCAGAAAATCCCACAGCCACCATATGGCTGACATGGGGTCAAACCAGAAATGGCTGCCTCTGGATCAGATCCTTCTCCATGGTTCTCCCCTGCTGGTTTCTACTCACTGTGGCCCCAGCCTGATTCTCTGCAACAAGTGAAGAAGGCCATAAAATTTGCTGGTGGAGCAAGAGGCACTAGAGTCATTACCCAGGGAAACAAAATTTTAATATTTATTTTTAATGGGCACCATATGCTCCTTTTGATTTTTTTATTTAATTACATCATGGCAGATGGCTGGGTGTTAAAGGCCATTAAGCTAATGGCACTTTGCCTTCTCATTTATTTTCCTGAGTTTTGGGAAAGATGAATGATAATGGACACGGATGGCGAGCTGTGGATGCTGGGTGGTGGCGGGTGAGTCCCGTCCTAGGAACAGAAGGAAGGAAGTGCGGGGGCTCCAGGACTCTTCCTGGAGGCCACGTGAGAGGCTGATTTTAGGATACTGCAGCAAGGTTCTCCCCCGGTGGGCACACACATAAATGTGTGCAATCTGGGACACCATAATCCCACATTTCGGGTCCCCAAAGCAAGTCTGTATGTACTGAAGTGCCCATTGTACCTTTGCACAGAGCAGCCAGGAACTGGGGAGATCCAACACGGCAGGTCCATCATGGACCCAGTGGCATCATTATATGGCGGACACCCATGAGGAGAAGGGTATGTCCTACCGGGGTGTCCACACACCATGGAGGGGTATAAAGTTCTTCCCCAGGTTCATTGGGTTAAGAAAACTCTAGATTCTTGGAGCACCAGGGTGGCTCAGTCATGAAGCATCTGCCTTCGGCTCAGGTCATGATCCCAGGGTCCTGGTATAGAATCCCACATTGGGCTCCTTACTCAGCAGGGAGCCTGTTTCCCCCTCTACCTGCCACCCTCCCCCCATTTATGTTCTCTCTCTAATAAATAAATAAAATCTTTAAAAAAAAAACAGAAAGAGGGACGCCTGGGTGGCTCAGTTGGTTAAGCAGCTGCCTTCGGCTCAGGTCATGATCCCAGCATCCTGGGATCGAGTCCCACATCGGGCTCCTTGCTCCGCAGGGAGCCTGCTTCTCCCTCTGACTCTGCCTTCCACTCTGTCTGCCTGTGCTCGCTCTCGCTTGCTCTCTCTCTGACAAATAAATAAATAAAATCTTAAAAAAAAAAAAAAAACAGAAAGAAAATTCTAGATTCCTAAAGACCATGAGTGAAAACCACGAGACTGGCATATAATTTATAATGACATTTTGGGGGCTATTTCATGACTTCCTTCATTTGCTAAATGGCTGGTCCAGGAGCAGGAAGGATGAGAAAGAAGAACTTTTTTTTTTTTTTAGATTTTAGTTATTTATTTGACAGACAGAGATCGCAAGTGGCCAGAGAGGCAGGCAGAGAGAGGGGGAAGCAGGCTCCTCGCCAAGCAGAGACCCCAATGCAGGACTCAATCCCAGGACCCTGGGATCGTGACCCGAGCCGAAGGCAGAGGCTTTAACCCACCAAGCCACCCAGAAGCCCCAGAACTTTTTAATTAGGCTCCCTAGAGAAGTGTTTGAGGGATGGTTTTCCATGTCTCCAAGCTCAGGAAGAACCTTTGCATTGAGGCTGGGATTCCCCAAGGGGGGAATAGGTAAGGGGAAGCTGGCTGTTCTGGTGATCTACTTGGTGGTAGCATAGCACAAATTTGAGATATAGACAGTTGGGCACTTGGATTCATGCTCTGTGTCTTGCAAGCTATGTGTTTGGGCAAATCACTTCATCTCTGTGATCCTTGGCTTTCCTCATCTATAAAATGGGTATAATTATAATGACATCTCATTATTGAGTGGTCCTATGTTGCCTTCCAGGAATCTGGACAAAGATCTACGTACACGAGATTAATTGTAGGGTTACTTATTTATAAGGGAGGAAAACTGGCAGTTTCCTCCAGGGAGAGTGAGGGAGGTTGTAAAAACTGACCACCTGACAGTTACCCCATCCCAGGGTAGATGAAGCCAGGGCTGGGGGTGTTGACTCACCAGCTCCCGCCATTGCTTCCAAATGGCTTTTGGGAGTTAACTCCCCGGGAAGGACACATACAGTATCCATGAAAGACCTATCAGATTGGCAAAACTGCAAAAGGCTGACAATGTTGAGTGTTGATGCTGATTTGAAGCAACAAGAAAGCCCATACTCCAACTGGGGGGGAGGGGGGCTTGGAGCACGGGTATCAGGAGATGACAGGTTCAAGTGTTTGCAGCAGCCGGTGAGGGAGTTTCATTCTACCCCAGCCATACAAGCTAGAATTAATGACACAGAAGCTCTGTGCAGGAAAATGGGGTCCTCCTGGAAAACAAAACAAAAACGGTGCTGGGCAGGCAAAACCACATACATGATCTACAAATCATTACAGTAAGAGGTAACACATAGGTGACACTTGGGTACATGAACTCATTTGGTTCTCCCCCGGATCCTATCAGAAAAGTACTATTATTTCCCCCATTCTAGGGATGGAGAAACTGAGGAACAGAGAGATTAATAACCACCTAAAAGAGTCCTCGAAGGGATTAAATGGCCCAGTGGGAATAAGGTGCTTGGCATAGTGCCTGACACAAAGTGAATCCCTAGCAAATACTGGTGATTTCTGGCTAATACTGTTATCATTAGGCTAAGACTAAAATTCTATCTCGGGTCTCCCAGCTTCTTGGAGAGCCCCGGCAACATCTCCTACTCAGAGTGTGAAGAAATCACAACCTGGGAGCTCTTTCTTGGCTCCCAAGCTTGGATCGTCTGATGGGTCAGCTGGTCCCTGGGCGGGTGCCCTCAAGTCAAGTTCACGGGGCTGGAGAGAGAGAGGGAGTGCCCCCTGCCTAGGCTCATGGGTTTCCAGCGGGATCTGCCTGCCCCCCAAATCTGGAGAAGCAGCTCTACACACCCCCCAGGGGAGGGAGCTGTGGGCAGCTGAACCTCCCATTTTCCTTCCCCGCAGGGCAGCTCTGCCCCGCCAGTCATTTTCTTGGCAGCTTGGCACCAGAGGTTCATTCGGTGCTAAAAATAGGCTGTGTTTAGACACTCTGAGACTCCAGCTGGAAACACGAGCTGCAGTAACCAAGTGCTGCCGTTCTTGCAAAGGCAGCCACTTGCCCTCCCCCTTGTGGAAACTCACACTGGCCCCGGGGAAGGAAGGCAGGGTAGGCATCAGGTCATCCACCACATTCAGTAGATGGGGAAACTGAGGCTCAGAGTGTGCTCATGCAGAACAGAGACGGATCGAGCCTAAGAGCTCATGGCGAGCACTAGCTCCAGCCCTTGGTGGGCTGTCCCATTAGGCCTTTCCGGGACCCCAAGAAGAAAACTCTATGGTTGACCCCTTTCAGAAAAAGAAAATCGCAACTCACAGAGGTGAGGGTACGTGCCCGGGTCTCACGCCTGTAAGCAACAGGAGAGAATGCTGACAGGGTTGTGGTTTCCAACACATAATGGGCCAATGAAGACCGAGATGTGAGGCCCCCACGTACCCCCTGCCTGGGGTTGTAGATGTGTTGTCTGTGTGCTGGGGAGGACCGTCCCCTGCCTTACGGGATTGCTGGGAGGAAGGAGTTCGTTCAAATGTATTGCAAAGCCTTTGAAGGCAGTGTCCAGCGTGTGGCAGGTGTTCCACAAATGGCATTCGCTTCATGTCCCCATTCCCTTTGGGGTCAGAATTTCTGTCTGGTGAGAGAGACAGAGAGAGGGAAAGACAGAGAGAGCAACCTGGGGATGGGGGAGTGACAGAGGGTCATGAGAGGCAGAGAAGTCTTCCGGGTTCCCTTGGGGAGGCTCAGTGGGGGGCCCTGAACCCCAGGATAACCCAGAGCTGAGAAACGGAAGACACTGTCTCCACAGAGTCCTGAACATTGTTCTCTGAGGCTCTTCAGTGTCTGGTGACAGGGTTTAGGTTTAAGCCCCCAGGGGAGGTCATTCCCCTGACTCTTTTCACTCATGTCCTGTACGTCTTGGGGACTGCCTGTGCTCCAGATGTTGGGGCTCACTTGGAGAGAGAACAGACAGGATGCTACCACCTCTGTGGAGAGCCCAGCTTCCGAGGTGCCCTCCCTCCCAGCCCTGGCAGGTGTGTGGGTGGCTCAAGTCAGCCCCACACAGCCCCAGCCCCCTGGAAGGAGTCCCCCTCCTCACAGTCCCTTCCCGGCTGGGCCGCCTTTACTCCCCACATCACCAGTGCCTCCATCTCTTTTTGTTCCCTGCCAGCTTCTAATGAGCTCATTATCCTCTTAAAACCCATTTGGCACCCACTTAGAGAAAAGATGTGTTGAAATAGAAAAGAACGAGAAGGGAACAACAAAAAAGGACTAGACCCAGAAATATCTTCAGAGAGACAAAAAGCCACAGGGAACACAACAGCCAGAATCTCTGTCGTCTCCACAGCAGCAAATGTGCTGCCGAGGCAAACGCCTTTGAAGGCAGCTCCCACGTGCCCTTACGAGGAGCGAGGAGCGGGGCGGGGACGTGCTTCCCTGGAGCGCCCATGCCAGGCCCTTGGCAACGTCTTTAAATGCAGTCCTGCCAGCTATGTATCTTTGGGGAGGTGTCAAGATTCTTATGCCCACTTCACAGGCCGGGCTTTTCAGCCGGTGAGAACAGGTGTCTTGACCCATGTCATGCCACAGGTGGGTGGAAGAGGCAGGTTCTGAACCCAGGTCAGTTCACCTCCAGAGCCCAGGCCTGTCTGCTTCGGGAAGGGCTGGTGTTCCACCTGCCCATCCCCATGCTGGCTGCTGGCTGGGTCTCATCCTGGCCCAGCTGCAGAAACATCTGGCCCGTGTGTGATTTGCGCGGAATACCATGGCTCATCCCCCACTGCCTGGGGGCTGGAGGCTTTCAGGTTGATTAAGAAATCGGTCTTTCTAGATTGTTGGTGTGACCACGAAATTTCACTGACTCCCCGCGCAAGCCATTAGAACCCCAACCAGACTCTTGCACTTGCCTTCAAGGCTTGCTGTGTCTGTGTGGCCCTGGATAGATTCCTTAATCTCTCTGAGCCTCACTTATCTCCTCTGTGAAATGGCTACTATTCTCTCTCCTAGGATTGGTGTGGGGATTGAGTCAGAGTCCATACGTGTTCAGAGCAATGTCTGCACATAACAAGTGCCCAGGAGACATTAGCTATTCATGTTATTGCTGTTACTTGTCTTCTACGTACCTCTCCAGCAGGATTTATCACTATCTAGTACAGCCATTTGGTGTGATGTTGTCCCCCTCAGTAGACTCTGAATTCTCTGAAAGCGGGACCCTGGACGATTTATTCCCAAGCACACACAGTAGGCGAGCAACACACGTGTTTGAATGAGTAAGGAACAGGCAGGTGGCCGGATGGGGGGAGAGCTGTGTAAATGAATGGGGTGCTGTAGTTCAGATGGATGGAGACACAAATGGGGGGTGGGTGGATGGACTGAGTTGTGGGCAATGGATGGATGGATGGATAGATGGATGGAATGATGGATGGATTAAAGGATGATGGGCAGATAGATGGATCAATGGATAAACAGGTAGTTTGACTCCACAAAAGCATGGATTTGGGGCTGTTTTGTTTCTTGATCTATTCCAAGTGCTTTGAACAATCACTGGTGCCTAGTACGTGCTTAGTACTTCGTCCCGGAATGAATAGGATGGCATAGGGAGGACTGATGGAATCTACTACGAACCACAGTTAAACTCCCATGTTGCTCTGGACTGGAGAGGAGCGGTTACCCCTCTGATCTTCCATTGGGGGCCAGTTAATCCTGGACATTGGCCAAGATGGTCCCAAGGCCCCCTGCTGGTGAGAATATGAAATCGCATTGGCCAAAAGGCATATTCTGTTTCCTAATTTATATTCTGTTTTCCTCTTGACTAATGATCCTTAACGTTTACTCATAAAGCAGTGCCCTCAGCCCTCTGTGCCCATCACCATTTTCTGAGGGCACCTTGTTATACCTGTAGGTTTCCCCTTCTATCAAATTCTGGTTGGAGAGGTCCAGAATCTTCATACTTGACCAGGCTCTCAGGTGATTATGAATCAGGGGCTCTTGGACCACGCTCTGAGGACCCCCTGTCAAATTAATGAGTCACTGGTCACCGGGAGGCAGTGGAGATGGGCTACTGCCTCAGGGTCTCTCTCCCAATCCCCCCCGGTACCCAGTCTGGGTGGGAAAAAAACCAAGTCATAAAAGCAGTGGTTACGAGCTGTGGTTTTGCCTTTGGACTGTCCTGGGTTGAAGTCCCAGCTCCACCACTCATTGGCTACGTGGCCTCAGTTTCCTAATCTGTAAAGTGAGGAAATGGTTACCTCCCCTAGGACCACTGGGAAGAATGAATGAGTAATACACATAGAGGGCTTGACACAAAGCTGGGTATACTGTAGGTGCTAAATAAATGCAGAGCGAATGACTCTGTTGCTAAATAATCCTGATTTCCTTTTCTTCCTTGGATAGAGGAGAGAGGCTAGGACACTGATCTCTCCTACTCTAGAATGTGAGCCCTATCAAGGAAGGGGCTTGGTCTCTCTGGTTCACAGAGTTATCTCCAGAACTTAGCACAACACCTGTTTTATAGTAGGGGATCACTAAGTATTTCCTTGGTGGGGTGGGAGTGGGGAATGAATTTGATCTGGTTCAGAATCAGCCAGGTCCAGGAGGCAGTTCAGCAAGGACCCCAGGAGGTGTTTTTCGGACCTAAAACAATTCATGAATCTGTATATATCTGACAAACATATAGGAAATAGGGAGGTGTAAGAACTTGGGCTTGTCCAAGATAAAGCTTGTCCCAAAATATGGGCCCTGTAGGAGTCAAGCCCCCAGATTCCCAGTTTGGTTTGAAGAAAAAGGGAGGGATTCTAGAAGACCCGGTCATGCTGCATGCTTCAGGACATGGTTTCCTCACTTCTCTGGGCCTCTACATCCCCCTTGAGAAGGTTTCAGGGAACCTTTGAGGGTCTCTGTGAGCAAGCTTCTTAAATCTGTGTTCGTGCTGCTTTGCAGGTCACAGCTTCAAGCCTTAATGCTTAAGCTGATGGAAGCCCGCCCGCTTCTGATGGAAGCCCGCCCGCTTCTGTTTCCATGAGGTGGACACGCTGAGCTTGGCTCCCAGCTGCAGAAGGGACCAGAAAACTTCCCTGAATGAAATCATCCAGCCCTGACAGGCCTGAGGAGCCGGGAAGAGGCGAGAAGTGAGCTGGCAGATTTCTCCTGCAATTGCTGTGGTCAAAGTTCTTCGGGAACTCTCCATGACAAAGAACAAGATGTAGGAAAATGGGACCAGCTCCTGGATGTTGGGCCTCTTTTGTGGCCCAGAGAAGCTTGCCTTGACCACAGGAGAGTCCTGTTCTCTTGGTCTCGGCCAAGTGCCAGTCTTGGCCTTCTGCTCTGGTTTTGGCCATCACTTTCACGGAGGAAAGAAGACTGCAGACCCCCAGGGATTCCATCCCTAAGGGAAGCTTGGGAAACGCAGCCCCCTCCTTCCCCTTCCTGAACCCCTGACCTACCAGCCGAACTCCCAGCGAGCCAGTCCGGAATGAGCCTGCTATGGCCAAGCTCTGGTTCAAATTCCAGCGGTATTTCCGCAGGAAGCCCGTGCGTTTCTTTACCTTCTTGGTGCTCTACCTGACGGCCGGGAGCCTGGTCTTCCTGCACTCTGGCTTTGTGGGCCAGCCGGCCGTCTCCCAGAACCAGGCCAGCCCTGCTGCGGGGGTCCCGGCTGAGGGCGCCGAGCTGCCCTTCTTGGGCGACCTGCATCTGGGCAGAGGTTTCCGGGACACAGGCGAAGCCTCCAGCATCGCCCGCCGTTACGGACCCTGGTTCAAGGGCAAGGACGGGAGTGAGAGGACCAAGCTGGGTGACTACGGTGGAGCCTGGAGCCGAGCCCTCAAGGGGAGGATCGTCCGGGAGAAGGAGGAGGAACGAGGTAAGGGGTAGACAGGGATGGTGGCCAAGCAGAAGGGAGGGGCTTGGAAGAATATACCAAGAGCCACCAGGTCTCAGCATATAATAGGAGCCAGCTGCCATACAGTCACTGCTATCCATGCTGGGGCGGTGCTGTAACCCGCATTTTAGAAGCTCAGAGATTAAGTAACTTGCCCAAGGTCACACAGCTTGTTAACAGCCAAGCATGGATTAGGATCCTGCAACCATTAGAGTTCAAAGCTAACTCTTCCTCGCAGCCTTCTCCGTCTTGTTAAATAACACACGAGAATGAAGCAGCATCTATTGAGCGCCTACTGTGTTCCTGGGACTTTTCTAAGCCCTCTACGTGTATTAAAGTGTTCCTACGATTCCACATGGATGGTGCTGTTATTCCCATTTTAGGGATGGGGAAACAGGCACCACAAGCCCAGGCCTGTGTAGCTGGTAAGCGGTAGAGCTACTGCTCTCCCGCATGCTTCACTGGATCTCTTGGTGATGGCTCCCGGAGGACATCATTGCCCTGGGCACATGTCCTTGCATTTTCCTAGCCTTTCAGTCAAAAAGGGCTCTTCTTTGTGAGTGCAGTACCTTATCTGATTTCTACCCCACCCCACGGACTTGAGCAAGAACCATGATCCTACAACCAGGTTACACTTTGGGAAACTGAGTCTTGGTGAAGGGGGACGGACCCTTGCCCAAGGCCGGAGAGCGGTAGAGTTGAAATCAAACCCAACTGGTCTGAATGCTTGGCCCCCTGACAGTCTCCCGAAGTGGACCAATGTCTCCCCAGCAGCTGGCTGGCGTGTGGGGGAGGAGCTGGCAACCCCGCCAGTCCGGAGATGAACACAAACGCACGTTTTGGGAGTCCGGACCAGATGGTTTGGGAAGATCCAGCACCAATCAGGACAGAAGGAAATCCTCCCCAGCCTTTGTGTTTCCTGCCACATGTCACACTTCCGCTGTGATTCAGCGCCTAGAAAACCCCTTCTCTCTCCACGGAGGGAAGCAGGATTGATGGTGGGACTGCCCCTCCCCCATCCCCCGCAAACACGTTCCCTTGCTTCCGTCCCACCCCATACCTGGCTCAGGAGCCAGCCAGGAGACCCCACCATCCCGTCCTCAGGGATTTCCTAGAAGCTGCCTCTTCAAGAACACTGCGTTCACAGGGAGGTGAAGGAGAAGGTGGGAGGTGGCAGAACAGATTGGGGGACTTGGATTTGTATTCCACTTCTGTCCCAGCCGGCCATGTGACTAGGCACATGGCTTTACCTTCTCATGCTTCAGTTTCGTCATTTGTAAAGTAGGGACAGGAACCCCACCCGCCTGGGCTTTTCCTGAGAGCTCACTGAGACAGTGGTTGTAAAAGCACTTGGCACATAGTGGTTCTTAAAGGTGGCCAGGAAACTCTCGTGGATCTGCCTGGGGGAAGAGACCCCATCCTGTAGGCACGGGAGAGGTTTGAGGTGCTGCACTGATGGAGAAATCAGGAAGTGGCTACTCTTTCCTTCTCCACCCACTTGGCTGTATTTCTCCCCAAGTACTCCCAACTCCTTCTGGTAGTTTGCAAGACCCAAAGTTTTTCACAAGCCCGCATCTTAGGCTATACTGTTATTCCACTTAGGATAAAGTCCAGAGTCTCCTACTGTGGCCATCTCTCAGATCTCATCTCGTAGCACTCCTACTGTCCCTCTTACTGCCGCACCCCACCGTCCTTCTTCCCTTTCTCTAAATGCACTAAGCCCATTCCTAACGCAGGGTCTTTACATGGCCATTTCCTTCTCTGTGGGATGCTTTTCCTCTGTATCTTTCCATGGCTCTATTCCTCCCTTCCTTTAGGTCCCCAGTCAAACCTCACCTTCTGGTAGAAGCCTTCCTAAGGAAAATAGCCCCACTTTGTACCTGGTCACATCCATACTCCCCGTTTATTTTTGTGACAGCACTACCAACTTACCATCACCCAAAAGCATCCTCTTGATGTCTTTGCTTACTTGTCTGTAGTCTGCCTCCCCTACTAGACTGTCAGCTCCGTGAGGGCAGAGATGTTGCCAGTCCTATTCCCACCATCCCTCCCTACCCCGGGTGGGTGTTTCTGTTCATTCAGCACCTGGGACAGCGCCCAGCACAGGCATGGTGCTCAGTACCGACTTGTTGAATGAATGAAAGATCAGATGGACCCGTGAATGAATAATTACCCTTCTGTCTGGAGTGCCTCTGAGGGTCAACTCTACTCTTCCTCCAGCTCTTATCTTTGCTCACCTCCAGGAAATTGTCTGTGATCCCCTGCCAGACTTGATCAAATGCTCCTCCTTCCTCTCTGGTCTTTGTCAGGGCCCTTAGGCGAATGATAATCACCTGTGCTTGTCAAGGTTCCAGACAGAATATGAATTTCTTGTGGTGCAGTTGATACAAACAACACTCACAACACCTCAACACCTCCCAGTTGTGAGAATGAACTCACTGCCACTACTACTAGCAGTTATTATCAGTTCTTGAACACCTACATCATGCCAACCACTGTCCGGTTTGTTTTCCGTATGTTAAAGATTTTTAAAAATTTTATGTATTAGAGAGAGAGAGAGAGTGCAAGAGTTGGCGGAGGGGCAGAGTGAGAGGGAGAAGCAGACTCCCTGCTGAGCAGGAAGCCCAACACAGGGCTTGATCTCAGGACCCCAAGATCACAACCCCAAGCCAAAGGCAAACACTTAAATGAAGGAGCCACCCAGGTGTCCTGTTTTTCACATAATATTTGAATGGAATGTTATATGTAAGATGCTTATCACCTCTCCTAGTTCATAATAATAGGTCACTTAATCGGTATTGTTACTGTCTATAGTAGAAATAGTAACTACCACCTCTTGAGTGATCGTTGTGGTCTAGACCATGTTGTAAGTGCTTCATTGCCTTACTTAATTATCACAACAACTCAGAAAGTTAGAAACCAACTGTTATTCTGTTTCACACATGGGAAAATCTAAAACTCAGAAACCCA
Source organism: Mustela nivalis (assembly GCF_964662115.1). Taxonomy (NCBI): domain Eukaryota; kingdom Metazoa; phylum Chordata; class Mammalia; order Carnivora; family Mustelidae; genus Mustela; species Mustela nivalis. Next base: position 1,532,308 of record NC_139033.1, on the reverse strand, counting down.
GGTCACATGGGTAGACGTGAGGAACTGAGATTTGAAACAAGGTTCATTTCATTCCAAAGCTCTCAAGCCTTTTTCTATACCATGCTAACCCTTCTGCCCCTGGACATCATAGATATTTTATAAAATGTAAAGAGAGAAGAAGAGAAACTAAACAAGGAGCCGGAGCCTAGAGCTCACAGCAGGCAGTCTTCGGAATCAGGCAGCGTTATTAAGAAAACACAAATCCAGCCTGTCCTTGATTAACTTATTCAGAGTTCAGCGAGGAAAGACAACATATTAGATTAACACTAATAAAAACAAGACGCTTATCTGACCTGACGCGGAACACATTTGGTTTTTCTCTGAAGCTGGCAAGGGCTCTACTTGATGCAGTGATGCAGGACTTGGGCTGTCAAGGATTCAGAGCCCATCCCCGGCTCGGAGGGGAAGGAGGAGCCACTCCAGGACTGGGGTGGGGCAGTCACTTTGGATGTACCACGCCCACCTTGTGGGCTCCTTTAACCTCCCCCAGCCCTGGAAGAGCCTGTGCTCTGAGCTGCTAAGTCAGGGTCCACCTGCCAGTTCTGTAGCTTGCTGACTGTGCAGCTTTGGGCAGGTCTCTCCACCTCTCTGAGCCTCCGTTTCCTCTTGTAGCTAAGAAGTACATAACAGCAGCAGGCTATCCTGCAGATTACCTAAGACGAATCGATTGTGGGCTAAGTGCCAGGCATGCTTCCAAGCACCTTGTACCTGTTCCATCCCACAATCTTCATAGCAACCCAGCAAGGTGCACGCTGTTGTTAACCCCATCTTACAGGGAGGAATCAGAGGTACAGAGAGGTTAAGGCAGTTGCCCAAGGTTGTCCAGCAGGAGGAGGGAATAAACTAGTGATGTGAACGCTGCTATTTTGAATCTTACCTCTGAACCTTGACCATTGTAGCCCCTCACTTCTTGGTATACAGGAAGGGCTCAGCCCAGAGACTGGCACATAGCAAGCACTTAAGGCATAGCAGCTTTTATTATCAATATTATAATTCCACAGGAGAAAACAGAGAAGCATAAAGATGATGGGACTTGCCTAAGGTGACACAGCTAGTCACAGGCAGAGCCTGTGCAGAAAACAAATCCAGTTTGATTTTGAAGCCCAGGCATGAAGAAAGACGGTAGGGAGAATCAATCTGCAATTTTGGAAAGAGCAGCGGGGCACCCATTCCCCATCTCCTACAGTTGAAGATACAATCTTTGCGGGCTGTTGAGGGTCTAGTCTATGTCGGGGACGGTGTATCCATACCCTCAGCTTCCCATGAGGCAGCAACTGGAGCCCCTTTCATGGACAAAGAAACTGAAACTCAGAGAGTTTAAGTGACTTAAACAATGTCACACAGCTGTCAAGAAGTGACTCCAACCTGAGTCTGAGCCTAAAGCTCTTATTAACCACTGAATTGTACAATCCCCACCTCACTCCATCCATCCATCCATCTCATAGTTATCACATGCCCCCTATGTCCTCTGCCCAGTGCTGTTTGGTGGAGACACAGGAATGATTCAAGAGCAGTTTTCCCTCTGAGGAACAGTCACAGTCCCTGGGGAGGCAGACAGGCAAGTAAAACGAAAAATTTGTATGTTCAAAAAATAACTTGGTCCTGATTATCAAAATCACACGTGCTCATTGTAGAAAACTTAAAATGTGTAGGAAGAGAGAAGAAAATACAGATCAAAAAAAAAAAAAAAAAAGAAAAGAAAAGAAAAAGAAAATACAGATCATCTGCCTGCAACCACCATCTATCCTCGGTGTCTTGCCGGTCTCTTTCCTTCCCGTGTGTATTGACAAAGCACATCTTGTATTTAGATAGCATTGTGTCTTGCTTTCCCCCATGCTAACACCTTTTTTTGTGGTCAGAATTCTTCTGTGATGAGCCTAAATCATTTCTGGTTTGAAAAAGGAATGGACAGTGTCTGGAGAATTGTTTAGAACAGCATTAGGGAAGGGTGGGGGCCAGGGGATCTGGCATCGTAAGGGAGGGATCCCGTTCAGCCATTGGAGTGTATCATGACTGCCTTCCTGGAGGAAGAGACTATTGAGCTGAGTCTGTGGTATCTGTAGCCTTTTGACCAAAGTGAAAGATGCATCTCTTGTGCCTGGGTACACAGAAGCCTGGGTACAAGCAGAAAATTTTATTCTCTGCACTAGGAAACACAGACAGCACTGGAGTGGTCATCTTGAAGGATGGAGAATTCAGGATGGCAGAGAAAATAACTCCTGAGCCTCTGCTCTGTGCCAAGCCTGGTGCCAAGGCTCAGTGTATAGGTTAATACTACTTACTTTAATAACACCCCTTTGTATTCCTGTTCTAGCACGGCTATAACAGAACAGCAGGAATTAGGTGGTTTAAAGCAACAGAAATGTATTCTCTTGCGGTTCAGGAGGCCAGAAGTTCAAAATCAAGTTGTCAGCAGGGGCGTGCACTCTTTAAGACACCAAGAGAGAACCCGTTCCATGCCTTTCTCCTGGCTTCTGGCATCACCAGCAACCGTTGACAGTCCTTGGCTTGCATCTGCAAAACTCCTGCCTCTGCCTCTTTTCATATGCCTTTGCCTTGTGGCTCTGTGTCCTCAGATGGCCATCTTTTTATAAGGACACCAGTCCTATCGACTGCTGTGCCATCACTTTGATATGCGCTCGTACCTTAATGAATCACATTTGCAATGACCCTGTTTCCAAATAAGGTCACATCCTTAAGTTCTGAGTGTAGGACCTCAGCCTGTCTTTTTTGGGGGGTGGGGGGAGAGGAGTGGAACACAATTCAACCCATCCCCTCCCCCACTTTCTTATTCCCACTTTCCAGGCAGGGTAATGATATATCCAGGAGCTCAGACTGAAACCCAAATCTGGTTGACCCCACAGCTGGTTTTCTTCCCACACTCTGTAATCCCTCCCGGTTTGTGGAATCTACTCACGGATAGTAAAGAAAAGGAATACAGATCTGTTTGTGTTTAGTTATCCTTTTAACAAATTACCTTTATTGAAGAGAGCAAAATTTCTTGAAAAGGAAGATTAATTGAAGCAAAAGGAAAAAAGGAAAGGAAAGCGGGGAGGGGAACCCACAGTGGGGAGGGCTCTGTTCCAGCTGCCTGCGTCCCCCCGGGCTCCCCACTCCATGGTGCCCGTGCCGGAGATAAATAGTCCAGCCGGGGCGACTCTGCCGTTTCAGCAATATTTGAACAGATGCAGAGATGAGCTGATAGATGGTGTGAACTCGGCCATTTATCCCCCCTCAAGTTGCCTGTGGTTTTGCCTGAGTTTTACACACCTGGCGTCCCCCCTCGTCTTGGACACATCGTGCCACCACAGCAAGATTTGAAGGCAGGGCGCTGGGGAAATCGCTGAGGCGGGTTGGCGGGGGAACCGCAGTGATGAGGTCAGCAGGTGGCTCACACCGGGGCCGGATGACGGCTGTGCTGACCGGGGGTCCGCGGGGAAAGACGCTCTAGAATCGCCCAGGCCAGGGAGGAAACATTCAGAATTTGTTTCCTAACCCACAGAGTTCAGCCGTTCCATCAGGTCAGAGTGTGTAACACACCCATGTTTCTCCAGGGCATTCACGAGGGACCATGTATCTCCCCCCCACCTCACCCCCACCTTGTTTGAGCACCTGTTGTGTGAGACCTTGCAGCCTGATGTCTGGCCAGATGGGAGGGATGGAGAGGAGGTAGCACAGCACTTAAAAGTGCAGGTTTTGGGACAGATGGACATAAGCTCAAATCCCAGCTCTCTTCTAAGGGGTCCTCTCTCTCCCAGCATCGCCAGGGTGGTCTCTCTGTTGGGGTCAGAGATGTCCTCCTCCCAGGCCAAGACTCACCATGGTACACATCCAGGGGCATGGAACAGACAGGCCTGGGCATGGGTTTAGTCTGGACCCTCAGAGCGGGGTGGATTCAGGCCCTTTGGCTTGAGTATTAACATGTAAATCAGTGTCACTTTGGGGGCAAGGAACAAAAACCCACCTTGAACCAGCTTAAGCTAAAGAGGAAAATGCATTGTGTCTTGTCACCCAACTGCAGAAGGGACTGGAGTTTTCAAAGGAGTGATGTGTGCCCTGTCTCTCTGTGGCTCTCCTCTCTGCTTGCCTCCATGGGTTTCATCCTCCTAAACAGACTGACTTTAGTCCCAGGGATCATGTTTCTTGGTTGCTCTGGGTTTACAGACTTGCCAATGTCATTAACCCAAGGGAAACAGATTTCTTTCTCCCAGCTTTGATCTGCAAGAATCCAGAGTCTAGACCATGTGCTCTTCCCTGGAGCAATCAGGCAATCACTGGCTGGTGGGAGGGGCAACATAATTGGCCCTGCCAAGGTCAGGGGCGGGTAAGGTCTATTAGGAGAAAAAAAAAACAGAAGAGGTATTGCTTTGAAGGTGTGAACGATATCATGACAGCCCCCCCACCCCCATTCACTCCAAAGTGGACATGTGTATACACACATGTACTCTGACTGTTGTTACTCTGATGATCAAAATTGCATCGAGCACAGATCCACTGTCCCGCATAGAGCAAAATGCCCCTACCTCCACCCTTAGGTGAGACCACCTGAAGCCATAGCACATCTCATTTCAAGCCCAGCAGATCCAGGAGTGTTTGCAATTTTCCCCATTAGGTCTATGTGGCTCTTGGTGACCCTGGACCAATGGAAGCAGATCCTCCCCACAAATAAAACATTTGGAGGACAGACTCGGGCTTAAATTTTAAGGGTGTAGGAAGTTGAGATAGATGCCGTAGCTTCTAATTCTGTTTAGAAAAGAGGAGAAACAGAAGTAATGTGGTGACGGGTCAGAACAGACACAATATGCCAAAACTCAGACTCGCTTCTAAGGCAGGAATGTGTCATTGTCATTAGGATCAGCTTCCTCATCTGTAAAATGGGTTAATAAGCATGGGAGGGTGTGAATGTAAAAAAAAGTAATGCTAAGCAAAATGAGCCAGAGAAAGACATTCCGTATGATTTCACTCCTATCCGGACTTCCTGAAACGAAACAGATGAGCAAATGGAGGGGAGAAGGAGAGGGAGAAAAACCAAGAAACCCAACTCCTAACTCTAGAGAACAAACTGATGGTGACCAGAAGGGACGTGGGAGGGGGACTGGGGGAAATAGGGGATGGGAGGAAGAGGACACTCACCATGATGAGTGAGTAACGTACAGAGTTATCGAATTGCTGTATAGTGCGCCTGAAACTAATATAACACTATACGCTAACTTACTGGAATGAAAACTTTAAAAATTTTAAACATTCTTTTTTTAGATTTTATTTGTCAGAGAGAGAGATAGAGAGTGTACAAGCAGGGGAAGCAGTAGATGGAGAAGGAACGTGGGGCTCGATCGCAGGACCCTGGGATCATGACCAGAGCCAAAGGCAGATGCTTAACTGACTGAGCCACCCAGGCGCCCCAAAACCTTAACAATTTTTAAACTAAAAGGAATGGTCCATAGTAGACAGCATGCGGTAGATGCTCAATCCATGGCCCCACACACAGTCTTTTGATCTGATAACAAAGAACTCACGCTGTCAAAATAACCTTTTCCTCCTTCCTCTCTCCCTCTTCCTACTCCCCATTTGTCCCATTCCTGTCCCCACGCCTGTCCTATTCCTTCTATAATCCGTCCCGGAACACTATGTCCTCTACCGAACTATTGAGCTGAAGCTCTTCCTCCCAGCTCCGGTGCGAACAGCACCCCAGACCAGGACCCCCTCTGTGACAGGAAAGACACACACCATAGAGCAAACATGGGGATGGGAGGGGGCTTCTCCACAACTGTCCCGGTCTGATGGGCCTGCTGCAGGGTAGCGATCTTTCTATTCAAGCTGGACTCTTCTTAGCCAACCACATCACCGCTGTCTTAGAAAAGAAATTCAGGGGTGTCTGGGTGGCTCAGTGGGTTAAAGCCTCCGCCTTCAGGTCAGGTCATGATCTCAGGGTCCTGGGATCGAGCCCCGCATCGGGCTCTCTGCTCAGCTGGGAGGCTGCTTCCCCTCCTCTCTCTGCCTGCCTCTCTGCCTACCTGTGATCTCTGTCAAATAAATAACTAAATAAAATCTTTAAAAAAAAATAAAAAGAAAGAAAGAAATTCAGAGTGATGAGGACAAGGCCCGTTTCCAGCAGCGGTGACAAATTCTGCACTTAGCAGGCTGGCCCCAAGGGGCTTGGCTGCTCAGCAAGAGCCTGTGCCCTCTGCTCAAGCCCATTCTCCACCACGAGCGAGGGGGGTGCCAGCTCACAGCTGAAAGAGAAGCAGGCCTGCCAGGGAAAGTGACCCAGCAACATGTCATCTTGTCCTGTCATCCTCGGTGAGGGCTGGTGGCATCCACCCATTACTTGCACATGGACTAGTGGAAAGAGCCATGATCTGGGGCTCCCATAGATACGGACTGAAATCTTTGTCCTGCCACCACTGAGCCTCAAATTTTAGGCCAGCCATTGGACCTTTCTGGGCCTCTGCTGAGTCATCAGAGAGCATGAACCTGCCAGCACTCCCCACTTCACCTGGGTCCTTGCAAGGTTCTCTGGATTCTAGAAATAAGCAGGGGTTCAGCACATGCACCGGGGCCCACCCTGGCTCCACAAGTACCAGCTGTGTTTCCTTGGGCAAGTGACTTCACCCCTCTGGGCCTCCGTTTCCTCTTCTGTATAGCGTGGGAATATTAGCACTTGGAAGATCATCGTAAGGTTTCAGCAAGACTGTCTGTGTAAACCACTTAGCAAAGCACACGTCCCAGTCCCAAGAACATACAGGGAAAGACCATTTTATAAACTGTGAAGTGTGGTCTTGATGTGCAAGAATGACTATTTACCGTGAAGTACAAAAGCACATTGGTTTTCAAACATCATTTAAAATTTTTCTTTGGATGAGAGCACTCACCCTGGCCCACGTGCGGGCACACTGTGAAGTACCTGCAGGCGCTGTGAATGGCAGATCGTGTTGCACTCATTTTACCTTCACGCCTGTTACACTCAAGACACTATGGTAGAAACATTTATGCAGATCGTTCCGTTTTGACCTTACTGGTAGTGTTTTCATCCCCACAGTGAAGAACAATAGACCTTAGAGAGGAACCCTGGCCCAGACTCACTAGGCCAGTGCCCGGAAGTAACCAAACTGGGAAGCCTTTGAGGCTGTCCTTTGAGCTTTCCCAGCCCACATGTGCAAGGAAAAGTAAGTATCTCGAGGCAGCTTGTAGAAATGAGAACACGCTATCAGCTGTTTCAGACTCTTCCGAGCTGTCTCCATTTGGGTCTCTGCTTGGTCACTGGAGAATGACCCTGGCTTGGCTCTCTGGGCGTCTACTGGTTGTCGCCAGTGGAGTCCAAGGGCTTGCTCCTTACCCTGGCCGCAGAAGAGTCCCTTCTTCCTGTTTTGGCCTCCGCTGCCCTTCAGGGTCACGGTCTGCCAGCCCACGTGACTTTCAGTCTCTTTTGTCTGCTTTTCTGATGGGAAGGAGGAACGGACCAGTACCGAGGGACACCGGTTGCCACTCGTTTGCAAATCCTTTTCGGCTTTGTGCCCAGCCAGATCTGACTTTTCTCTTCTCCCCAAAGCCAAGTACATCGGCTGCTACCTGGATGACACCCAGAGCCGGGCCCTGCGAGGTGTGTCCTTTTTCGACTACAAGAAGATGACCATCTTCCGTTGCCAGGACAACTGCGCAGAACGGTAGGGCCCTGATGTCCCTCGCTCCATTCATTCCAGACTCCCTCCTTCGGCGGTGTTCTTTCCTCTTCCCCGAAAGGCACGGTGGAGGGTGAGCACGTGGTCACCAGGGACATATGATGCCGGGGGTGGGGGTGTGTGTATGCTGTGCGCCTGCGTGTATGCAAATGAGCCGGACGTTTTTTTTTTTTTTAATTATTTATTTGACAGACAGAGATCAGAAGTAGGCAGAGACACAGGCAGAGAGGAGGCAGAGAGGAGGAAGCAGGCCCCCCGCCGAGCAGAGAGCCGATGCGGGGCTCGATCCCAGGACCCTGAGATCATGACCCCAGCCGAAGGCAGAGGATTAACCCACTGAGCCACCCAGGCGCCCCCCGACCGTTGGTTTGTGGGAGTTTCTGGTCGCGTAGTTTGACCCTGTGCCTCGGTGTGAGTTTGTGTGTACAGCGTGCGGGTGCGTACAGCGGCCTAGGTTCGGAAGCCTCACGCGCATGCGCCATGATCTTTAAGTAATGGTTGTTGTGTGCGCAGGAGACTTTGTGAATCTGTGTGCAAGGCTCCAAACCTGTGCGCGTGTGCGGGAGAAGCTCACAGATGTGACTCGGTGAGCCGGAGGCTTGTAGGACACCCATGGGACATTTCACACGTAGAAACACACCTGTACCCACAGTGATTTCCAGTTGCAGTAAGTGATGTTCCTGATGGGGACATATACTGAGAGAGGCAGTGGACTTCCCAAAGGTGGAGGAGGTCCCACAGGACTGGCAAGTGGGGATGGGGACCTCAGCTTGTGCCTGGGCCCTGGCATTGCCACCTTAGCCTGGGGGTGACTTGTGAAGGGGCTGCTAGCTTGCCTACCTTCAGACTCTCTCTGGCTAGCTCTAAGGTCACAAATTCTGATGGACCTCCGCTGCATGGCTGTCCTAGAAATGAGCAGGAGGGTGGCTGAGGGACTCCTCCCTTTGTGCTTGATGAGGATGTCCCTTTATAATCAGCTCCCTGAGCCCAGGGCCCTCTCCATCTTGGGAAAGATGCGGAGCCCTTGAGGATGTACCAAACTGTGGGGAGACAGAGGTGAATTCTGCAGAGTTCATGGCCCCAATGGAGTCATGCCTTGATGGGAAGATAGGCAGGTACACCAAAAAGGGCCTTGTAGCGGGATGAGGGTTCAGATGGCATAAATTGCAGACTGTGGAAATGCAGAAGAGCCCCCAGCCTGCCTCAGCCGTCAGGAAAGACTCAGAGGAGGTGACTACCAAGGTGAGCTTCAGAGTGAGTCAGATGAACTCACGAAATCCGTTTGAGTTCAACAAATATTTATTGCTGCCCGTGTGTGTGTCCGGGTGCTGGAGACACAGCAATGAGTCAGCCACAGCCCTGCCCTCTGGGGGCTCCCCAGCTAGTTGGGAAGACAGAAGCAGGCACAGGCTAGGGGAATAGAAGAGCAGTATATTATCTGTGCTGGGCATTTGTTCCGTGCCAGACACGGTTCTCAGCACTTTGCAAATATTAACTCTTAAACTCCTTCCCCTCCCACAAAATCCCTAAGAGGCTGATGAGGAAACCAGACTATGGGGACATCAAGTATGAGGGGTGCTGGGCTGCATGTGCTACCCAGGCATGTGCTTGCAAAGGCTGAGGGAATGGGGAGCTCAGGAAGTTACAGAGGTGAGATCTTGAACCAGGTTTTGAAGGATGAATAGGAGTTTTCTAGGGAGTAGGACAGAAAGAGCAGCATACTCAAAAACCAGAACTCCTGAAACATCCTCAACACCAAGCCTCCTCAGGTAGGCAGGATGGGGATGCACAGGGAGTCCCAATGGGGAGCTGTCAGGAGAGAGGGGAAGCTGTAGGGCTGGCTGACGCCTGCTGATGTGTGGCCTTGAATGCCATTTGAAGTATCTGGATTGGCCACTGGCAAGGGGGAGCTGCTGGAGGCTGTTAATTGGGGGATTGATTTAAACTCATTCCACAAATATTTGTTAAACACTTAGCATACACCAGGTGTTGAGAATGAAGGGGTAGTTTGGGGGGGAATACAGGGTGGCGGGGAGCAGATCATCTAGGACAGGGGTCCTCGGCCTGGAGTGAATATCTCCATCACCCAGGCTCTTGTAAAAATAGATGGCTGGACGCCATTCCCACTTTCTGGTTTGGTAGGTTTGGGCCGGGGTGGGGGAGAGGGGGCGGAAGGCGACCAGAATTTGCGTTTTTCCTGAGTTCCGAGACAGAGATCATATGGATTCTGTGGGTCCCGGGCCCACAGCTGGAGCACCACTCCTCAAAATTTCACACAAAGCGGCATGTTAGAATCACAGGGCCAATTAAATTAGACTCTGTGGAAGCGGGAGCCAGGTGTGGCGTTTAAAAAATGTTCCCCAGGTGATCCTAATGGCTGTCCATGTTAAAGAACCACTGATCGGAGGATTTGTAGGCTGAGCCAAGCCATCTGGAAGCTTATCTGCCTGCAGTGGAAGCTGGGGGTGGGGCAGGGGAGGGGGCGTTGGGGCAGTAGAGAGGTGTGATCTGTTTGAATTCTGGAAAGATCTTTCTGTCGAAGGCCACAGTGGGCACATCAAGATTAACTGTCTGCGGTCCTCCCAGGGACCCTAAGGATAGCAAGGCCAACTCTGTTTCCCTTCCTGTATTAGTTTTCCTTCACTGGGCCACAAATTATCCCCAAATTTAGCGTCTTAAGCCAACAAACATTATCATCTCCCAGAGTTTCTGGGTGCCAGAAACTACAGCCTGGGAGTGGGGTTAGCCAGGTGCTTCTGCCTCAGTGACTCTATGACCTTATAGTCAAGGGGGGCAGCGACTGCAGCCATCTGAGGGCACAGACGGGACTTGAAAATCCCCCTCTGAGACAGGCGCTCCCAGCTGGTGGCTGTATCCTCCCAGGGCAGCTGTCCCCCGCCCTCCCTGCTGTGAGCCATCCCAGGGAGAGGGCTAGGAGGAAGCTACTGCTTGTTCTAGAATTGTGACACCCCCTAAAAGTGGTTCTCCCCCGCCTTGGGTTCCTTCCATCAGTGGATCTAGTTATACGAGAGGGGCTCAGGGTACCCCAGAACCAGGGCTTCAGAAAGACAGCAGTTCTGAGAAAGACAGGAGCAAGGCAGGCTGGCCCAGCCCCAGGATGCTGGGGATAGGCACCAAGGTACCCATTGGCTGCACCTGTCCAGGTGAACGTGTGAAGCAGAGGCTAGCACATGCCACATGGGTAGTGGGGGTGTGTGGAGGCTTGAGTCTGCGTGGGTCAATCTGTCCAGCTGCCCACGGGCATCCAGGCTGAAGATGTGAACTGACCGCTCCCCTTGGAGCCACCATGCATGGCCAGGGTCCCTGCAGGCTGAGCCTTCCTGGTTCTGGAGAACACCTCACTGGCAAGGGGGCTGAGCAGGACTTGTCCCAAGCCTCTCTTTCCATCCCCACCCCTGCAGCCAGAGCAGGCCATGCCTTTCTGTTTACAGAATGGGTGTCCACTGAGAGTCCTTTTTAGGAAACAATCTGATGGCTACGGAGAGAAAAAAAAAAAAGTTGAAAACCTTGCAGTGCCTGGATTTTTTTTTTTTTTTTTTTTAGGGGAAGGAATTTTTCCTTGGCTGGCTATGTGACCTTGGTTTTGCTGTCTTCCAAGGGGATACAAGAGTCCCTGCCTCCCCCTTTCATTCCAACTCTTCTCAAGGGACCTGGAGGCATCATTCCTGGGGGACATTTCCTGGAATAAAGGGGCTGGACTCTGGAGATAGAATTAGTGCCTGGCACTAGACGGGAGGAGCAAGAGGGTGGGTTAGGATGGACGGACCCCAGGCTTGGAGGCGTGTGTGTGTGTGTGTGTGTGTGTGTGTGTGTGACATGTATAAAGTCAGGAGGACACTTGTGGCCACGTGGGTAGGTGTATGGGGATGAAGGCAGGGGGTGGTCCTGGGGGTCCTGGGCCCGGGAGACCTCCCATCCCCCGAGTCTCCTGGCCCCTGGGGTCCGCACGGTATCCTGACTGCAGCCTTCCCCAGGGGTTACCTGTATGCCGGGCTGGAGTTCGGAGCCGAGTGCTACTGCGGCCACAAGATCCAGGCGACAAACGTGAGCGAGGCCGAGTGTGACATGGGATGTAAGGGCGAGCGTGGCAGCGTGTGCGGTGGCGCCAACCGCCTCTCCGTGTACCGGCTGCAGCTGGCCCAGGAGTCTGCACGCAGGTGTACGTGAGTCGGCCCTGCCCCTCTCCGTGGCTGTGCTGCTCCCTGCCCTGCGCCTTCCTTGGCTCCCCAGCACCCCCACGGGCCTGCCCTGCCCCAGCTTCCACCACAGTCCTTGCAGAATCCTCTGCTCCAGCTTCTCCAAACATTTCCCCCCTGTCGGTGACCTCTCCCTCCCACACCGAGCTGTCCCCTGTGCCAGCCACGTCCCCCTTTCTCCCCTGTCTTCCTCCTTGACAAAGTGAGCCTTCCTGATTTCCTGAGAGCCTATTGTCTGTATTGATGATGCGGGCGAGGGAGATGACTATGACCATGGCAAGAGCGGACATTTGGTCCTTTTTAAGTGCCTTATGTGGAGTAGCCCATCCTCACAACTGCAAGTAGGCACTGTTCTCCTCTGACTCCCATCTGATGACCAGGAAATTGAGGGTCGTGTCACCTAAGCCACAGAGGATTTAAACCAACTCCGCAGCCTGTGTCTTTAATGCTCCCATTGAGACAATTTCTTGCATATCGATGCTTCATTCTTGTTGGAAAAACCCTCCCTTTCCACGTGGAGGGAGGGAGACAAGCAGGAGAGCGTGGGCGCTGGCCAGTCTTCTGCTGACATCTTCGCATTGTCCCCTGCTCTGGGTGCTTCCTAACAGTGATGTCTGTTTAGCAAGAATCTGCCGTGTGCTAGGGGCTATGCCAAGCCTGCTGCAGACCCGATTTCTTATCCCTTCCCTATAGCTTCTCCAGGCGGTTACCAGTGTTAATTCCCATTTTATAGTGGGGAAACTGAGGCTCGCTGAGTTTAAGTAAACCTGCCAAGGTCACCCCGGCTATTTAAAGGTGACCCACAAACTTGGGAAAATGGCTAAGGGCCTGTACAAAAGATGGAGGGCTGCGTTTTTCCCCCGTTACCCTTCTGATGCGGTCCCAAGGCAGGGTCAGGAACCCACAACTGCACCTCTGACCCCTGGGCCAGTGCTTCCCAGATCTGATTGCGCCTGTGAACCCTATGGAAATGTTGTTAGCATGCAGATTCTGTTTCAGCAGGTCAGGGTGAGATTTTGCATTTCTGAGGAGGCTCCCAGCTGATGCTAGGCTGCTGGGCCAGGGACCACACTTTGAATAATAAGGCCTCAGACCTCAGCGGGGGACTCGCCCTGCTCAGAACAGGGGCCTGCCCACGTGGGCAGGTTTGCCTGTCTTCCACAGGGCCAGTGCTGTTGTTTATAAAAACTCATTGTTGGTTTGCCTGATAATGCGTTCTGTCTCCCAAATCCCGTGCTTTTGAAGCCTCTGCTCGAGCTTTGCGCTACAGGACGGTCGAGGGTGCTGCCAGTTTCCAAGGGTGCTGACTGCTGCAAACAGTGGCACCATCGACGGCCCCAGAGTTGCCCCAGGTGACTGGCTGGCAGCGGGCACAGGCAGTGTGTGACATCCAGGCTGGAGAATGTCCACATGGCAAGGCTCTGGTTTGGTCGTTAGTGTAATGAGGTCTTAATTTGATGGCAGATTTACCATCCTCAAGCAGATCCCTTTATGCCAATATTTATGTTATTTTGATGGCGACTTTGACTATCTGGAGAGGTGGCATTAGAGTTTTGGGTGTTTGGCGAGAAAGCTGTTGCCATTACAGCATCCTAGTGCGTGAGAAAGAGCTGGGTCACCGAATTAGGCCATGTCGGTCATTAGCCAGAAAGCAGCCAGACCTCCTTTTGGTTAATGTTCAGATTGGCTGGATAATCTGGACATATTCTGCCCCTCCCCCCCCGACTTCTGACATTCTCTCTCTCTCTTATACACACACACACACACACACACACAACTACTGTGACCACCTGATAGGAAGAACAGTATCACAGGCCATCAAAGATTTTTCAGTCAGCTGAAATACACAAGCCACAGCATGCAAAGACCCTCTATTCTGTATGACAGGGTGTGTCCTGCCCTTGTAGCAGCAGGAGGTCTGGAGTGGTTGCTGGAGTCAGCCCCCAGGGGCTGGCAGGGATGCCGCTGCCTCCTCTCAGCTTACCCGCCTCCTGCAGCAGCAAAATTACCCAGGATGGCATTTTATTCCATCTGAGAAAGGAGTCTTTGGGGTTGATGACCAAGAAGGGAACACAAGTCGTGTCTACAGAGGATGGCGTCCTAGAGTCTCTCAGTCCAACACATTGTTCCGAAACATCACTCTACAAGGTCTGCAGCTTGGGTACCTTCAACGAAAGCATCCGGAAGAAAACCGAAGCCTTATTAACCTCAAGATTGACACAAGAATGGAAGTGGCTTGGATAAGGGGATGGATGGTTGATGATATGTCAGATTGAGATTCGTGGTGGGCTCCCAGTTGGCAACATGGTGTCTGGAGAGAGCATGGGGACCATTCATTGAGGCAAAATGCTTGAGGGGCATGCACGTGGATTAGGCATAGAAGATGAGTGGAGAATGAAGCACAGTCCCTGTCCTCTGGGAGCTCACTGTCCAGTGGAGAAACAGACGCAGTTCCAGGGATGGTATGTGTTGGTGGATCGCAAGGGCCCTGTCAGTGGGAACCAAGGGAGCAACATTTGAGCTGAATCTCATTCCAAGGAGATTTCTAGATGAAAGGGAGAGCCCTGTATTCCAACCACGAGCAAAAGGTACAGGGTCAGCAAAGGTCCTATGTTGAGTACCCTGTTGGAAGCACCTTCCTTGCTTATGTCCCCTTTTATAGCTTTAGGGACTGAAGCCTGGAGAGCATAAGTGGCTGAGTTGAATGGCCATAGAGGGAGGCTTCACAGAAGGGAGCTATTTGATTAGGGCCTGAAAAGATGCATAGGATTTTTCTTGGTGTAGGAGAGGGGGATATCCAGACTCAAGTTGCAAAGGGGTGGGAGAGAAATGTAGGCAGAAGAAATTAGTGTGCAAATGTCTGAAGGTGGCTTCAGGAAATGGTGAGCAAGCATGATTTTCCAAAGGCCACGGTGCTTCCTAGGGACTGCACATGGGCAGGAACCCACCCCTCTGACTCCTAGTTTGGGTGCTCTGGGTCCCTTGACATCTTGTATTGGATTCTGGACCTCAGCTTCTCTCTTTTGGGAGAATTCCTTGGATTTACAACCCTTGGTAAAGCACATTACCTCCACTTTCCCTGACTTCTGATCTGTCCTGCCCCCTTTGCTGACTCCAAGCAAAACAGTATTGCCAGTGTCTTTGCTCTAACCCAGTGTACCTTTGGCTTCCCATTTCTGGTTCTGATTTATACATTTGTGTACAAATGAATCAGAATGGGAGGCCTTCCAAGTTACTGGCTCACAACACTAGTCAGGGAAATGAGAAAATGCACCAGGAAACAGGTATGGTAGAAACCAGACTCCATTTGTATAGTCATTAGTTCATATTAACAGTGTATCCTAATTGTGTTTCCCTGAGCAGTGGCACAGAATTCTTAATGACTAGAAAGATCTAAAGGAGGCTTGTTATCTTTGAGCTCCACTCTGGTGGGACATACGCCTTGCATAGGGAGGCAGCCTATGTGTTCCTGGGTGATGGAATGCTCCTTTAGTAGCAAGAGCATTAAGAGGTTGGCAGAACAAATGTCTGGAGGCGTCCTGCTATTCTTCCTTAGCACAGACTCTCAGGCACATGGACTCTTTGCTCTTGTTACAAAAGAAGCGAGAAATGGACTTCCTTCTTGGTTGGATTACATTTTTCACAGAAGTTTGCTAAATGTGTCAGCAAGCATAGCTCTCCTCCCAGGGGCAGACCTGCTGGTGATTTGAGAGCATTACGGCTTTATGGGATGTTGCAAGAAATTCTATTTACCTGGAAGAGTCTTGCCAAGATACGTGTTACATGGATTCTTAGAAGTATATTGGACCTGTTCTGTACATATAGGACCCACTGGGTGGCTGTCCATGGTGCTGACCTCCCATTAGTTCTACCTGAAACCCCCGGGACTGCCGACAGACTAGCTTCTCCCAGGACTCAGCACATTTTCCTCTTGTTTTTTGTTTGTTTGTTTGTTTTTTGTCTTGGTGTAAGTATTATGAAGTTATTACTATAGTGGAAGTATTACATGATCATGGAAAAAAATCCTTGACTTAGGGTTCACAATTTACATAGTGTATTTTGTGCACTGTGAGTTTTGGCAATTTGTTATCTTTGAAAGTTAGAAGGAGAGTTTTTTGTCTGTGCTTGTGTTATGCTCATTGATAACTCCATTCCAGCCATTTCTGCCAAGGAGAGCCACAGATGATCGTGGAAAGTCCCAGTGGCTGGAGGGACCATCCCTAGCTCCTTCTTTGCCAGTTCTGGAGCTCTGTCCCCTTTGATATGTTCCCAGGACCCCTGAATTTTATAATTTATATGAGTCTTCAGGAGTTCTGCTGTGTAGGGTCAAGGAGATGATAGCTAGGGATGCCTGGGTGGCTCAGTCTGTTCAGCGTCTGCCTTCGGTTCAGGTCATGATCCCAGGATCCTGGGATCGAGTCCCACATTGTGCTCCTTGCTCAGCGGGGAGCCTGCTTCCTTCTCTGCTTGCCTTTCCCTGTGCTTGTGTTCTTTCTCTATCTCTCTCTGACAAATAAATAAATAAACATCTTAAAAAAAAAAAGATGATAGCTAAAAAATTTTTCTTTTACAGCATGATGGGGAATACTTGGTTTGCTTTTATCCCCTTAGAAAGTCCACAAAGACTATGATAGAGACATTGTAGGTCTTGAACTGAGGTGGACAGGGTTTCTTTTCCAGGTTTCTCACTTACCTGGCATGTTGCCTTTGATCAGGCTGCTGACTCTCTGAGCCTTGAGTGCCCCATCGGTAAAATGGGGACAATTCCAACCTTTAAAGATGGCTGTGACCACCAAGGGAGATAAAGTCAAGCAAGCACCTAGCTCAGTGTTCTTGAGCAGTTGTAATGCCCCTTTCTTCCTGAAATGAAAACTTCTCAATGTACTCTAAGCAGCACCCAATTCATGCTCTCTGAATTTGCAACAGCCTGCTGGAGCCTTTGGTGATGGCTAAAAATAGCTGGCTTGAATTCTCGGACAGTTAGGCTCTTTGTGTAATTCAATCTCTCTCTGATTATAGGTAGCCGTTAACAGCTCCCAGCTCACTGCCTTCCCTCCTCACTGGCATCTTTAATGCAGTAGAGCCTGGCCTAATTACCCAGGGGGTGGTGGCCTCTTTCAAACCGAGGGGAACTCTTCCACACCTGCCTTTAAGCTGACGCCTGGTGACATTTACCTCATTTTTGTGAAGCCCCAGAACAAAGAGATGATAGGACTTCAGAGACACTTGCAGCTGGTTCCAGGCTGTTCTTCTTCTGCCCCCAGCAAAGGGAGTTGCCAAACAGTTGCTCTGCTTACCTCTTGCTAGTAAAAGCCTCAAGCTGCCGAGGTCAGGCACCATCCCCGCTGGCCCGGCAATGAAGAGCTGACATTATCAGAATGTGGGCCATGGGCTTTTGTGATTCCCGGCCCCCTGCTGTGGGGCCTGAGAGGGTTTCTGGGAAATTCAGGGGGCTGGTGTGGGGTCTCTGGAGCCCCCAGCCATGTGCGAATAGGGCAGGCCTCCCGCGGAATGGCAGAGGGGTAGAAAACCAAGAGGAGATGTCAAGCAGGATGGGGGTCACATCCCAGCTCTGTTCCCTGCTAGCTGTGTGACCTGGAAAAGCAACTGAATTCTCATTATGTCTCAGGGTCCCCACCTGTGAAACCAGGTAACAGTCTGGCTGACATTATAGGTACGGTACATGTAACACACAACACTGGTGACATAGAGCCAGCAGCTAATGTTCCATTGGCTTTAGTGTCGGTCAGGAGGAAGACCCTACCCAGGGTCACTGCCATTGTCCAGAGGCTAAGTCTGGCTCAACTCCCTGAGCACCATTCCCACACACTGTGGCCTGGGGAGAGCAATGGCCCTGAACTCCATGTGGGATTTCCCCTGTGGATTAAAAATGCTTCAAGATCCAAAGCCATTTCAAGTTGGGTTCCCCCAGAGGCCAGGATGTGACCCTTGGTTTGTTGGGGAAGTCAGCTGCAGGTGCACCTGTAGAGGGAAGAAGGAGTGAGACAAGGAAGGGAGGAAGCCCTTACAAGGTCTTTTACAAAGCAGATCTCACCACTGAGGACAGCTGAAGCTTAATCCCACTGGGGAGCTTTGGGAGATGGGGGTGAACATGCTTCAGAGGTGTCCCACCAAAGGGACAGGCAGCTGCGGTGTTTACCCTCCCACATTCCCCCATCATGGGCTGAGGGGGGGTCCGAGGGAGAGGAGCTCCCTGGTAGGTCCAGTCCATTCCTCACTGGTTCAAAGACCCAGTCCTGGGTGTTTGTGGTTGATCATTGCCCACCTGTCTCAGGATAGGGAGTGCCAGGGGCTCGTTAATGGGGCACAGACAGTGGCTCCTTTGTAGGATCCGGACACCCTTCCCATATCATGGATGAGCAAAGGAGAAAGGAGCAGGGAGTCCTGGTTAGGTCTCAGGCACCGTAAATATGATCACACGGACTTCCACCTTCACTGTGCGGCGCTAATAGGATCCCTGTTTATTTCCTCAGGAAACCGAGGCTCGGGAGGGGAAGACCCCTGCCCGAGGACACACAGCTTAGTCAATATCTGGCCCAGGTCTGCCTGAACTGTAAATCATTTCCCTTTCTTCAGACACCAGGGATTTTTGCAAACAGGAAGGCTTCTCCTGATTGCCGTGGAAATGCAAAATTCTTTCTATCAAAGAAGAGTGTCAGGAAGGTCAAGGGACCTGGGTTTGGCCCCTTCTTCATTTGCAGATGTAAGTAGTGAGAGGGCCACTCACCGCTGATGGGGAGAACTGGGCGGAAGAGTTAAAGGTCTTGGCCACCATGGATATTCACGTTCCGATCGCCAAACCATGAAGGAGAGCAAGCTGCTGAGAGAAGTGGCCTCCAAGGCATGCTTCCCAGATCCCTGGGAGCCCTGCCTTTCTGCCGGACATCAGGAAGCCCCCAGTGACCAGGTAGGACTGGAGGAAGACCCCACATCCCACAGGTCAGCTGTGCCTGGACCCACCTCCCCACCTCTGGTCCCCTCCTTCCCCAACCCTAGCGCACACCTTGCCCAAAGAGAGACTCAGAACAGTGCCCTCCTGATTCCATCCTGGCTCGTTCATCCTTGGAAAACCTCGCCACATTTGCTGTTCAGAGAATTCAGCTCAGCCGTCCTCTGAAGCTGGGAGGGTCAGGGACTCATTAGCAGATGCTTAAATGTCAAAGGGAGACAACCTGCGTGGAGCTGGGCTGACAGAGTCTTCCCACCCCTTCCCGCCCTCGGAGTCTGCCTGCCTGAAGACGGTGTCCAGGCCAGCCGGAAGAAGTCACGCAGAGAGATGGTGGGGAAGAGATTCAACTACTTCACCTGCTTTTCTGTTTAAGCCTAAGGCCGGGTGACAAGGAGACGGGTGTCCATACCTTCCCCTGCCCCTTCCACCCTACTTCCCGCTCACCAGACTTCTGCATCACAGTCTCTGTGTCCTCCACCCAGCATCCGTGCCTCCATTTTAGAGATGAGAATGTAAAGGCCCCAAAACTGCCCAGGGGCAAACATCGTGGAAGGGTGGAGCTGCCTGTGTGGCAGGTGGAGACTCCAAGTTCCAGGGGAGAGAAGCAAAGTGAGCACCAGAGCTCGTGTGTGCTGACCACTGGGTTTCCGCTCCCAGACCAGGCAGCTCGTCCCCAGTCTGTCGGTTCCAGGGAGGAACTGCGGCTTCCGGGCATGGGGCCAGACTGGACAGACCCTGAGTCAGGGCTGAGCACCTCGAGGCCTCTGCAGATACATGCTGGTGTGGGCCCGTCAGCAGTTGGACCCCCAGATGCAGATATCGGGCTTGGGGTGATGGAAGGCCGAGCATTTGGCCCTGGGGGTGGGTCCTGGTGTGTGTGGGCTCATGGCCCCATGACCTTAGTTACTCCAAGTCACGTCTGCAAGAGGATGCAGGGGTGACTCCTAGCGGGGCGACCCCAGAGACCACTGTGGGTGGGTGCCTGCACACACATGCCCACGGGCAGACCCACACTGCTGTCCAGAGATCTATACATCAGGTCCTGTGATACGCAGGACCCAGACAGATACCAGTAGTGCCCAGCTGTGAGCTCCAGTGAGGATAGTCCCCATACTCTCAGCATCCTGGGGAAAGACACCACTCAGGCTGGGCTCAATAGAGGGACCCGCCCCCTCCTAATCTCTCTCTTGCATGGTGCACTGCGGAAACCCATATCGGCTGGAACCTAGGTGCAGGCTCTTCAGGGATTTTTGAGGAATGCCCAACCCCTGGTGGCATTGAGCCTGTCTGGTGGGAGGTTGGCTGATGTTCCGCCTGGCCCTCCTCTAGGAGACAAGGAGCCCTCTTCTTGGGTACATGGTTGCCGGGCAGCCCAGAGAGATCACCTAGGGTTATGTCTCCACCCCACGGTAGGGGTGCCATGCCCAGCCGCAGCCACGTACAGATGCCCACATAGACAGACTCTCATGGCCAGGTTCACAGTCTCAGTGCTTAGCATTCACACGCCTGAACAAGTCGATTTGTACTCACTTTGCCACAATCAGGTACACACACACTTCCTCCTTGTCACACACAGTATGCACACCTGTCCCACCTCCCACACACTTCACTACAATCAGGCCACAGCTAACCTCATGGCTGTCTCCTCTTGCCTCACTGATGCAGAGACATGTTCTCACCCCACATGTGCCCCAACACGCTTGACACCTTCTAACACACTCTGTCTTTCCCCATACGGTCTCAAGGGAGTGGCAGGGGCACTTAGGAAGGAAGCTCCTAGAGGGGAAGAGGTGGTGAGCTTCAGAACTTTACAGTACACCCCGGCCTGCCCCCCCATCCGGAATGGTCCTCCCTGAGCCTCAGCCCTGGAATGATCTCCCAGAGCAGCCCTCCCAGCCTCAACCATGACCCAGGTGGCTATAGGATGGTCTCTTGAATAGAATCCCATGGGAAAGAGGAAGATTAACAATTTGAGGATTTTATTTATTTATTTGGCAGACAGAGACCCCAAGTAGGCAGAGAGGCAGGCATGGGGGAGGGAGAAGCAGGCTTCCTACTGAGCAGAGAGCCTGATGTGAGGCTCAATCCCAGGACCCTGGGATCATGACCTGAGCCGAAGGCTGAGGCCTTAATCCACTGAGCCACCCAGGCACCCCAAGGTTAACAATTCGAATCTGGTTTTGGAAACTCAGGGTCAAGAGTTTTTCTTGGTACTTAAAGAAAATCTGACTCCAGTGTCAAGATAACCTCAGAGCGACGGCCTTGACTTTGTGAAGGATTCATGGTCAAAGTGGAGTGAGTATAAAGGGCAGGAGAGGCAAAACGAGTGAGGCTCGGATGTGGCTTCTTAAAGAAGAACAGCCCAGAGTGTGAGGCCTTGGAGCTTAGATATTCCTGGGTTCAGAATCCAGAAGCCACTCCTCGTCAGCTGTGTGACCTTGGGCAAGTCACTCTCCCTCTCTGAGCTTCCATTTCCCCTTCTATATAATGGGGAGAATGAGACCTTTCTTGTAGGGAAGAGGTATTTACCCAGTGGCTGGCACCCAGCCAGGACAAGGTGTCTCGCTTCGATTCCAGAATCCACTCTGCCTCTTTGATGTTGACTGACTTGTGTCAAGTGGTTTCAGCTCTCTGAGCCTTGTTCCTGCATCCGTACGAAGGGGAAAGTGTACGCCACCAGAGTGATGGTCGTGTTCACCAAGTCTATGCGTGGGAGCAGCTAAGCTTGGTTCCCCCAGACAGCCATGTGGCTGGTACGCGGGAACCATGGTGATCCCAGCCATACCCCAATATTCCTCGAAGCCCCCAATCATCATAACTGCATTATTCTTATTGGAAGAAGCTGGAACTTGGAAGGCAAAGCAACCTGGCTTCATATCACTCTGTCGTTGGACCACTTGGTGATGCTGGAAGGCAGAAAATCCTTGAGTTTCCGGCTCCGCATCCAAAAGTGGGGGGAGCCCCAGCATCTACCCCAGGGGCTGCTGTGAAGAGAGGCCAGGCACCCAGCCGGAGGGAGAGTTGAAGAGAGAAGGCAAGCTCCCCTCTTTCTGGAAACCAGGCAGTGTCTCTCTGGCCTGGGACCCAAGTGGGCTTCCAGACAGAGTTTTCTGGTTAATGAGGGTCCACACACCTGTGTTCGGTGTTTTACCTCGTAGCCGTGAGTCTTTAGCTCCAATGCCTGACTCCTTTCCCAGGCCTCACCTTCGATGGCACATTCTCTGAGCATCGTCAAATCTTCCTGGGGGTGACTGATTTCTGGGGCTCCCCTGTGAGCACCCTGGGCCACGGGATGGGACCCTAGTGGTATTTGGGGGTGTGACAGTGCCTTACTTGAGGGGGCGTGGAATGCCCCCTGTATGGAAGAGAATCTGTGTGGTCTCTCCGCCTCTCTGCCAATTGTATGTGGGGAAACTGAGGCCCAGAGGACCTCAGGGTGGGTCCATAGCACACTGACCACTTCTAGCCACCACAGCCACTGCCAGCTCCCTCACCAGCCTGGAGCAATGGCTGAGGACAGTGAGGGAGACAGGACTGGATGGTGCGAGGCTGGAAATTAGCTCTGGAAAGCCACCATTTACCCAAATTCCAGATATCTTGTCAGTTTGCTAGATTTGCCTCTGCCAGGAAAGACTTCGGGCTCCTGGGTGCCAAGTGCTAGAGATAATCCCCAGGATGACAGCTGACATTTAAAACAATCACTCCCGAATTCCCTCCCTCCTGCTCCTCCACCACCCAGCTGCCCGGGGAACAATTCTGTATCTTTTCCCTGCACGCAAACCTAACATATGCGTGTGTGCCAACCGGGAGGTTTCATGCTCCAGAAGGACCGGGAGACAGGGATGGAGGTGCATGGTTTTTGCAGCTTGCTTTATTTGGTTGGGGAGATGATCCTCAGTAAGTTTTTGCCAACAGTGGGTCCTTCGGTTTGTAACCGAAGGCTTGAGCCCTGCTGCCTTCAGGGGCACAATGAGAGCTTACTCCAGACCTTGCAGAGTTTTCCAGAAGGGGCATTGAGAGGATGTCAGTAAAGTTCCCAGCAGAGTAGATCACACGCGGCAGGCACTCAGTAAACGACACCAATGTCTGGGCTTCTGATTTTGGTGTGCTGTCTGGACAGTGTCCTTGGTTTTACCTGACAGCTGTGTTCTGGAAAGGTTCGTGCAACTCCAATTTGAGAACAGCTGACCTCAATTTTAAATGGGCATCATGAGCCTTTCGATAGATTTGACAGGGGCAGTAAAAAAAATTTTAAAGATTTATCTATTTCAGAGAGTGAGAGAGAGAATGTGAGCATGTTGTGGGGGTTCAGAGGGAGAGAGAGAGAGAGAGAATCTCAAGCAGACTTTGCTGATCTCAAGGCCTGATGTGGGCCTCTATCTCACGACCTTGAGACCACGACCTCAGATGAAATCAAGAGTCCGACGCTCAACTGACGGAGCCGCCCAGGTGCCCCTAAACATTTTTTTTAATTTGTCTTAATTACTTTAAAAATACATATTCACTGTAGAGAAAGCAAGAAACGGTTTTAAAAAGATCGGAATAAAAATTGCCTATGATGCTACTCTATTAGTCAGCGTTCTCCAGAGAAACACACATACACACATGTTAGGAGGTTTATTTAAGGAATTGGCTCATGCAGTTGTGGAAGCTGGCAAGCCTGAAATTTGTAGGCAGACCAGCCGGCTGGGAACTCGGATAGCAGTTAATGCTGCAGCCTTAAGGCAGAATTCCTTCTTCTCTGGGGAACCTCAGGTTTTGCTCTGGAGGCCTTCAACTAATTGGGTGAGGCCCACTCATGTGCTCCAGGGTAATGTCCTGTAAGTCTCCTTGACATCCAGTACGTATAAATGTTAGTTACATCTACAAAATACCTTCATAGCCACACCTAGATGTATGTTTGATCAAACAACAGGGCGCCATGGCCTAGCCATGTTGACCTAAAACAACCGTCATAGGGTTCCCGGGTGGCTCAGTCGGTTAAGCGTCTGCCTTCGGCTCAGATCATGATCTCAGTGTCCTGGAATCAAGCCCCGCTTTGGCGGGCCTTGCTCAGCAGGTAGTCTGCTTCTCCCTCTCACTCTACCCCTCCTCCCCGCTGGTGCTCTCTCTCAAATAAATTTTTAAAATCTTAAATAAGTAAATAAAAGCACTTTCTTCAGAAGGTGGTTCTCCAGCTGAAATCTGACTCCTGCTTTCCCCTCCCCCGGTTCTCCAGATGGAAGCGCAGTCTTCCGAGGCTGCTTCCGAAGGCCTGACAACCTCTCCCTGGCCTTGCCCGTGACAGCTGCCATGCCGAACATGTCCGTGGATAAGTGTGTGGACCTCTGCACTGAGAAGGTGAGCCAGGGGTCCTTCTCAGAGAATTACGGGAAGAGGCGGTATGGAACAGCTGCAGGAAGCAGGGGCTTGGCTGGAGAGGCAGTGGCCCAGCCAGGATGAGGGGGTCATTTCTGTGATCTATGACACAGGCGGGGGACATGTGAATCTAAGGGGTAGAAGTTACTTGGGGTCTGTTTCCCACTGAGGAGGTGAGTTTGTTCTAATCTCAGGAATGCTCAGGAATGAGGGTAACATTCTAACTTGGGCCCACAAGCATGAGATTATCAGGGAAAGACAAGAGCAGCCCCACTTTGAGACAGAGTGAGATCCCCGTCACTGAAGGCATGCAAGTAGAGTCAGGGCAGGTGTTGTGTCCAGCTGAATCCAGTGGCTTCGGGCATTGGATTGGAGTTGAACTAGATGATTTGTGGGTCCTGTCTTAGCCTGAGATCCTGAGATCCTTCCTCCCTGACTAGACTGTGAACTCCACAAGAGTAGGGGCTGTGCCTTGAACGCTGGTGCCCTCCCAACACCCAGAGCTGGGCTAGGAAGTGCTGTCTGAGGAGCTCCAACCTTCTTTCAAGATGAGCTCATTCCATGAGGGGCCAAAAAACCACCCCTTCCACGCCACAAAAAGTGGTTGCCCCTTTCATTCATTTGCTGATATCTACCAAGAAACTGCTTTGTGCCAGGCCCCTGTGCTCAGTGCTGGGGATGCGGGGTCAACCAGATGCTGTGTTTGTCCTCAGAGATGCTGGCACTTGCTGGGGGCCTGCCTTGTGGCTCCTGCTGGGTGCTCAAGCTTGCACCCCAACTCTCCAGTGCCCACCTCCCCTGCTTGTCTCACTCCTCTGAGCCTCCTGATCCACGAAGCCCCTCATGGCATCCACGAATGCCAGGAGGCTGTTGCTTCCTGAGCACATTCACTGTGTAGCCCTCTGCACCATGGGTCTCAGTTTACCTCTCACACGGAGACTTGGAGTTGAGGATTTTCAAGCCCATTTCACAGATGACATAGCCAGCGCCCAGACAGGTGAAGTCACTTGCCCGAGCTCATAGCACAAGCAAGTAGGGGTGACACCTGGGCCTGACTCCGCATCTACACTCCGAATTTCTGAGCTACACTAGAGAGGCTTCCAGAACCATTCGAGGGCAGCCAGGCGAGTTCAAGTTACCGAGCATTTCCTGAGTGCTTTCTCTGCTTCTAAGAGGCATCCTGGAAGGTCAGGGGGCAAGTTGTTAAGTTGAGGAGGTGTGCCCAGCTTTCTCTCTCGGGCGGGAATGCCCTTCCGCTCCCCGTAGCATCCCCTCCGTGGACACGCCCCAGTCCCTGATGACCATGCAGGTCAGCAGCAGGTGGGACACAGGTGAGACCATGAGGCCCCAACGAGTCAGACTGTACGCAGGACTGGAGGGAAGCGAGCGTGTGTGGATGGACAGGAAGGCCCCTCTGCAAAGCTCCCTCTTCCAGTTCCTCTGATTTCCTTAGGGGTCACAAGAGAAAAATTGAGGGGATCCCGTGGGCAGGGGTACAGAACTGCCTGTGCTGTGGAGGGTAGGAGATTTAGGCGATCGGCCGAGACTCAATGTGTATCACCTGTTAGAAACGCCATCGGTCACGCCCCACGCAGCTTCACCTGCATACCATCGTCTGGCTGTCCCTCTCTTTCTGCCTCTGCCCTTCAGCGGAGAGGTAAAGTATGTGTTAGGAAGAAGCCGAACCTATTGTGCAAAGTTTGCAGGACTGGCCACAGAGATGCGACCTTGGTGTATTACTAGGTTATTCCTGTCGGGGAGGATTCAGGGCTGCGGGTTGGACAAGGGACAGCAAACTGAGCCCCACCTCACTCTGGCTCAGCTGTTCCACAGAACAAATTAAGCAGTTAGGAGCAGCTGTCCCCAAGAAGAGCGTAGCTGACGTGGGGATCCGTATCCTCTTTGGCTTAAAAGAATGGGCTCAGACAGCTTTTCCCAAAGCGGGGGCTTCGGGTCCCTCTGAGAGCCGAGGCTTTCTGGTGGCAGGGCGCAGGATGGTAAGAAAAGCAGTTTCTTTGTAGTTTTCTTTCTAGTCCTCCTGGAGAAAGCTCTGTCTCCATGCTCAGGTGTCTCTAACGCCTCTCAACCCTCCCCTAATCTCCCCTTTGCAGGAGAAACAGAGCCCTTGGGGGCTCAGAGTCTTGGCAGGCAGAGTGCCTCCTTGGAAAGTAATTACATTGTTTCTTTCTATAGTATTTGCAAAAGGTACCGAAGTGCCTGGTTTTATTTGTCAATTATACCTTAATTAAGCTGGAAAGAAATGCTAGCATGGGAGGGACGTGAAGGGGGCGGGGAACTCATCCAAGTGAAGTTTGGGGACCTTTCAGTCTGGGGATGATTGGGACACCAGGCCTGGTCTGCATGGGGAGTCTGGGCCATCCGTCTGGGGATTTAGTGACGCTCTTCTTTCCCATCTCCCCGGTCCAGGAGTACCCGCTGGCCGCCCTTGCTGGCAATGCCTGCCACTGTGGGTTCCCCACGACGCGATTCCCCCTCCACGAGAGGGAGGACGAGCAGCTCTGTGCCCAGAAGTGTAGTGCAGAAGAGTTTGAGAGCTGCGGGACTCCCAGTTACTTCATTGTGTACCAGACACAAGTCCAAGGTAAGCCGGGGTTCTCCCCCTGGACGCCCCCCACCCCGAGGGCTCCCGGCCTGCCCATCCCAGCCTATCCCGCTCCGACTATGTAGGCCAGAGTGCAGGGGCAAGGGCAGGGCTGGAGAACTTGGCCTGGCTCAGTGATCCCAATGGACAGCAGAGGCAAGGGCCCTAGGCAAGGGATGTGGAGGTTCCAGAGACCCTCATCTCTGTCCCTCATACTGACCCCCCGCCCACCTGGGTGGCTCAACTCCTGTGGTAGAGGCTGTGAGACTGAGTGTGATGTCACTGGGGCTGGGAGTGGGGGATGCGGGTGACCCAGACCTGCAGCAGGATCCTGGGCAAGTCACGGCCCCTTTCCGGGCTTCAGTTTCCCCATCTGCAAAACGCAGCTCTAGATGGTTGATCTCTAGGAGGCCTTTCAATTCCAGGAGTCTGTCCATTTATTTATAAAATCTTCTCTTTCTTCATTTTCTGTCATCCTCTCTTTGCTGGAAGGACCTCGGCTTCTTGCCTGGCTGCCCTCCCGACTCTTGGGGCTGCTGGCCCATAATGGTGGCAGTGCTGAGGGTCTCCTGGTGCTCGAGTCTGTGTTGAGTTCTTAGTTCATGCTTCCTCGCTGAATCCCCTCAGCTCTCCCAGGAGGTGGGAATGGTCAATATGGATGCTTTAACAGGCAGGGAAACTGACACAGAACCGTTAAGAGCCTTGCCCGAGGTCACGCTGCTTATACAATTTCTAGCTGAAAGCCATTTCCCCAGACTGAGGCATCATGAAGTGTGGGTGGCACATAGGGTGCTGGGGCACTCAGGCCAAAGGAAACCCTTGAAGGATTACCCCAGTATCTGAATATCTGAATATGCTGACCACCTACTAAGAACAGGTCCCTTGCCCCACCTCAGCTCTCTGAATGATGTAAAGCCCATAGTAAGCCTATAATCAAGACAACATCATCGCTGTTTTCGAGGTGGGAGGAGCAGGACTCCGGGGTTGGGAACCGGCCACAATTGCACTCTATGAGAGTGCTTTGCTTTCATGTCTCAAACTCCAAAGCCCTTGCTAGAAAACTCTGCCCACAGAGCAAAGAACACTCCCCATATCCCCTGAAGCCTGGAGATACAATGAAACATGATTGGGCTAGACCTCCTTTTCATCTCCAGGAACTGGGCTTCTATGTACAGTTGGGCAGGTTGGGCACTGCACAGTCACAACTTGTAAGATAAGTGGTGCCCAAAAGTCAGGCCATGCTCTGCACTCTAGATAGCAGCACCTCTACCCAGAGGAAGGGCAGAGTGTCTTTTTCTAATGGGCACAAACGTGTCTAAAGAGCTAGTGGCAGCTCCAGTAAGAGCTTGTCCCCTGTTTGGTCCGATGAGGATACCAGTAGTAGCCTCCTGGAGCTTCTTCTGTGGTACTTGAAGTTGTGCTAAGAGCCCAGTGAGCAAGAATCTAGTAAGTGCAGCTCTTAGCTTTGTTTATAGCATAGCGAGGAGGGATGAACATGTGTTAGCATTTAGGAAGTGTGGGTGACTCTGCACAGATCCGTGTGGCCCTGGCCTAAGGCAGAGTCATGCACAGATTAATTATTCCATGACTGTGAATGGCTTTGATGTGGATGAAGCAGACAGTGGAGCCTTTTCAATAGCAGATAAAGAGTCCCTGATGGATGGCTTTGCTCATCCCCTGGGCCATGTCCTCAGGCCATTACTGCTCTCCAGTTTTCCACAATAGGTTTGCAGTCCCTCACACTGGCAAGGTTCGAGAGACCCGAGGTTTATTAGGTTGCCAAGAGTCTGGTCCATCATGATTGCCATTTATTCTGCATTTGCTGTGTGCTAAACCCTGATGTTCCTGCCAGGAATGGGATTCTCCAACACCTACTCTGTGCCAGGTGCTGTCCAAGCCCTTGAGACTGAATTAACTCATTCAGTCCTCGCAAGGACCTAGGTGCCCCTATTATTACTGATCCACACCTGCTCAAAAATTCTAAATACTTAGAAATATTCTGAAATATACAAAAGTTCTAAAATGACTGTCTTCCAACTTGGCACAGAGAGGTTTGGTAGCTGGGCCTGAGTGGCACAGCTAGGACGGGGCAGAGCTGGGATGCAGACCCAGGTGGGGTCTGAATCCTGGGCAACTGCAGCTTCTCAGTATCCATTGAAAATGCTTCCCACGTATTCTCCATTTCATCTTGTAAGGAGATTAGCCCCATTTTCCAGGAAGAAATGGGCTCTGAGAGGGAAAAGCCTTGTTCACGCTTGGCCGTGACAGCCTTGGTATAAGATGAGCTCTGATTCCAAAGCTCTAGCACCTGCTTGGACTTTAGGAGCTGTCTTTTTCAGGGCTGAAATAAACAAATAAACTTTATTTTGCGGGCCGAACACAACAGCCTTTACCTCAGAATGGGTCTTGACCTCCCAGGCAGCATTTGAATGGAGAATGCCGTTTTCTAGAGAAATTGAGGGGCCAGGGTTTTGTTTTCTGTTTTTGATTTTCCTCCCTCCCAACATTTTATGATTGGGGGGGAAAAATTGTCAAACCTCCACAAAAAAACTGGAATCACACCGTGAACACCCACGATGCATCCCATAGACATTTTATTATACGGACTTGACCTTCCATCTCTCCGTTTTGCCATCCTTCGATCCTTCTTATTTTTTCCATGCGTTTCAAAACACCCTTGACCCTTGAACGACATGGGGGTTAGGGGTGGTGATGACCTCCCAGTGTGGTTGAGAAATCCATATTTAACTTTTTTTTTTTTTAAAGATTTTGTTTATTTATTTGGCAGAGAGAGAGAGAGGAGGAAGCAGGGTCCCTGCTGAGCAGAGAGCCCGATGCAGGGCTCGATCTCAGGACCCTGAGATCATGACCCGAGCAGACGGCAGAGGCTTAACCCACTGACCCACCCAAGCGCCCCACACATTGAACTTTTTTTTTTAAGTTTTATTTATTTATTTATTTATTTAAGATTTTATTTATTTATTTGACAGAGAGAGATCACAAGTAGGCAGAGAGGCAGGCAGAGAGAGAGAGAGGAGGAAGCAGGCTCCCTGCTGAGCAGAGAGCCCGATGCAGGGCTCGATCTCAGGACCCTGAGATCATGACCCCAGCAGAAGGCAGAGGCTTAACCCACTGAGCCACCCAAGCGCCCCACACATTTAACTTTTTTTTTTAAGTTTTACTTATTTTTGAGTAATCTCTGTGCTCAGCGCAAAGCTTGAACTCACAAGCTAGAGATTAAGAGTTGCATTGCTCTTCCGACTGAGCCAGCCACGCACCCCCACATTTAACTTTGGACTCCCTAAAAGCTTACCTCACAGCCTGCTGTTGGTCAGAAGCCATACCAGTAACACCAGCGTTCAGTTAACTTATATTTTGTATGTTATTTTGTTATACACTGTATCCAAATAAATAAGCTAGAGAAAAGAATATTATTAAGAAAACACATTTATTATTATTATATTATTACTATTTATTATATGTATTATATATAATATATTATAATTATATTATTGTATATTATAAAATTATTATATATTATTATTAATATTAAGGAAAACACATTTATGGTGATATACTGGATTTATTTAAAAAAAATTCTGTGTGTAGCAGACCTGCACAGTTCAAACCCAGGTCTTTTGAAGGTCACCTCTAAGTTGCATTATTACATGTTCATGTCATTAATTATAATTCAATATTTGCTATTTTTGGCTTTTTAAAAAAATTTTTGAATTTCGCTAATTTTTTTTTTTAAGATTTTAATCTGACAGAGAGGGTGTGAGCACGCACACAAAGGGGGCAACTAACAGAGAGAAAAGCAGGCTCCCGCTGAGCAGGGAGCCCGATGTAGGGCTCTATCCCAGGATCCTGGGATCATGACCTGAGCCAAAGGCAGAGGCTTGACTGGCTGAGCCACGCAGGCTTCCCACTATTGATTTTTTGAAGTAACATTTACATAGCATGAAATGCTCAGATTTTAAGGGGACCATTCAGAGTCAACAGGATAATCCGTACCCCTATCAGAATATAAGACCTAACCAAGAATTTTACACACCTAGTCTTTTTCTGCAGTGTTTCCAGGAAAACTGTCCCCAGACACCCACTTGGCATTAACAAAGACCAAAACTGGATTTATTTTTTCTGAAGTCTGCTCTGAACATACTGAACCTGGGGCGGTGGGGGATGGAGAGCTGGGGCCCCCCAACTGGAAGCCACAGCATGAGGAGGTGTGGTTGATTGGAGCTCTAATGTGGGAGCCCTGTGTTCATACACCTTCCCTCCTGTGACCCTCCCAAGGGCAGCACTGTTATCAGTAGTCCCATTTTATAGGTGAGGAAAGTGAGGCTCAGACCTGTCATTTTTCCCAGGGCACCCAGCAAACAGGTGGTAGAATTGGAATTTCAGTTTAGGAACTCAGATGTTTCCCTGATGGGCTGTTACAAGACATCAGTGTGGCTCCCAGCTAGATCTTGGTAAGGACAGGTCCTGCAGGACAGGAAAGACAACCCTGGGAGGAATTCTGTGAAGGGCAGGATGGGGCATGGTGTCAGGTGCTGCACAGAGCTCCGGGCGGTCACGAGGGCCTCTAGAGGGTCTGAGTCTGTGCATGAGCAGGGCGGAGCTCAGAGGGGAGTTCCTGGGAGCAAGGAGGAGCAGAAAGAGAGTAGAATGGCGAGTGTGGACAGCTCAGCCAGAGGTGGGATGGGAATTGGGTGAGGACAGAGAGGTGTTCCTTTAAAGAGATTTTTGTAATGATGGCATGATTTGTTCATGTGTGAATGTGGATGTGATGGAGCCAGCTGGATGAGAGAAGGGGAGGAGGGCGGACATGGGACCCAGGCACGGGAGCGGTGATAGCCCTTCTCCCTTGGGAGTGGGAGGGAAGGAGGAGCGTGGGGGGGGGGGCAGGTGGTCTGGCGGGCTCAGGGGCAGGCGAAACGTGTCCGGGGGACAGGGCTGTCTGCTGTCCCTTTGTGGTAACTAAGGACCGAGCTCATTGGTCCTGAGTGAGGAGGCAGGGCTAGAACCCCAATCTAGGATTCTCTCCTCTCCTTCCCCCACTGCAGAGTCCCCTATGCTGGGCCTTCCCTCAGCTTCCCTTGCATCTCTAGGGGTCAAAATAAATCAGCACGGTGCCTTCTGTGCTGCAGTGGGAGGTGTTGAGGCTCTGACAACAGGAGCACCCTCAGGACTCTGTAAAGCCAGAGAATCTAGACATACACATGAGGATGAAGACTAAAAAGAAAAAAAAAAAAAAAGGAAAAAATCTCCCCTTTGAGTACTTTATCATTTTAATGTATTTATATGTATTATGTCAATCCTTACAAGATTCCTATAAAGTAAATACTATTATTCCCCGTCTGCCCACCCACTCACCATCCATCCTTCCATCCGTCCACCTACCTACACATCTGTCGTCCATCCATCCACCCAAGACGCTTTTATTATCCCTACTCTGTGCCAGAGGATATAGAAATTGCTAGAGAATCAGCACAGGGCATTATCAAATCATCCTTCGAGTTTACGATGGAGATACGTGACAAGGAGGGGAAGGACCCCATTCAGTAAGGCTCGCCTGGGGAAGAGGGAAGCCAGGCGGGGCTGATTCGGCAGAGCCTGGCAAAAGCGGGGATGGTGCGGGCAGCAAAGTCTTACTGTCCCCGGGGGTACTGCTGGGTCAGGAAGGAGCAGAGCACAGACAGAAAGTGGAGGGACCCTGGAGGCCAGCAGGTGGGTGGGAGGGGTGAGCCTGGAAGGAAACATGAGCCTGGCCACACCTGGCTTGGAGGTCAAGGTCAGAACCCTGGACTGCACCCCATGTAGGCAGATGACTTTGGAGGGTTGTCTTCTAAAGCAAAGGATGGTTGGGGCAGTATGAGAGTGAGTCTCTGTCCTGGGGGGAAACTGAGGCAGGAGATCAGAACTAGCCGGCATTCATTGAATTCCTGCTATGGGATCATCCCTCTTCATCCATGGTCTCCTTCAACCCTCCTGTCAACCCAGTGACAAGGAACCATTTTTCTCCTTTTAGCCATGGGAAGGGAGGGGGCCTGGGGGGGTCCCACACACGACCTGGGCCGCAGGGCTGGGAAGGGGTCGGGGTGGGACTCATGCCCTGCTCCCTTCCTGTCCAGCTCCATCTGCCTGCACCTGACCGTGTCCTGCCCTTTGCAGACAACCGCTGCATGGACCGAAAGTTCCTCCCAGCCAAGTCCAAGCAGCTCATTGCTCTGGCCAGCTTCCCCGGTGCCGGCAACACGTGGGCTCGCCACCTCATCGAGCTGGCCACCGGCTTCTACACTGGCAGCTATTACTTCGACGGTTCCCTCTACAATAAAGGTGAGGAGGCTGGAGTGGACCCACCTGGGGAAGGGCAGGGGGAAACCCTTCCTGCGTCCCTACTATGTGCCACTTGAGTCACCTGGGCATGGTTGCTAAGACCTACTGTGCACTCAGTACCCTGCCTCCTTGTATGCCCCACAAACGTTGCCTGAGCAGCATCTACTCAAAAAGGGGCATTTATCAAGCTCCTACTATGTGCATGCTACCTTCTCTCTCTGGCTAGGGCACTGCAACTTGCCTGGAGCACCAACTCTAGCCAGGTCCCTCCCCACCAATGTCGATGGACCAGCATCTCTGTGCTGTATACAGAGGGAAAGAAGGAGGCTCATTTGGGGAGACATTTACTGAGCACCTACTATGTACCAAGTGTCTTACCTACCCTGAAACCAGTGGTATCTGTTGTGCGGGTGCTTTATTTTCCTTCTGCTCACAGATGTTCACTGAGCGTTTCTGGGCTCCAGAGGCACTTCCTAAGTGTAGTCTCCTGGCAGGCATTTATGGAGCGCTGTGTGCCATGTGCTTCGTGTAGGTTTAGATGGTCATGGACAGACTACTTTGGCCACCAAGAGCCATGCCAGGTGCTCCATTTTTAGCCCAGCATAGTAACCCTAGGACATAGGATGTGGTACCATTTTCCAGATGCAAAAACTGAAGCTTGGAGAGAAAAGGTAACTTACTCCAAGTCACGCACATTGTTTTCAACAGGCTGGTGAAGGATTACAGCCTAGGATATCCCAGTTTCAAAGCCTGCATTCTTACTATTCCCATCATATGGGCAAGAAGACCCTGGGGGTTCTTACTGGGAAACTGAAAACCTTGGGTGAAAGCCCCATTGGATGTGAGCCCCCCCCCCCAGCTCTGGCAGGGGCATCAGGGAAGCAGCTCTATTTGTGAGAGGTTTTGTCTTTACATGGGGCTGCCTGTGGCTGTGGGTCTTTGTGTCTGCAAACCAGATGAAGACCCGCTTACTGGCTGTGTGACTTTGAGCAAGTTTCTGCACCTCTCTGATCCTGCGTCATCATGCATGAATCAGAGATCATGGTATGTCCCTGGTGAGGTCATTGTGAGAGTTAAGAAGTTGCTCCATGTAACAGGCTTAGCACAGAGTGAGCGAGCCATCAGTGTAGGCTGTAAACACTACAGTCTGGGGACCAGGCACTGGGAGAGCCAGGGGACCTCTGTCTGAGGGAGGGAAGCAGGAAGGTCAAGAAGGATGAAAAGGGACAGGTTGAAGGGCGGAGTTAACAAGCGGTCAGGTGTGTCTTAGGATCCCAATGTTTGGTAGGACTGATTTTTTAGTTTTGGCTTATGCGATCATTTATTGAGCATGAAATGTGTTCGAGGCTTCAAGGTGAGGTTTTTTCATGCTTCTATCAGGATCTGAACCCAGGCCCAGGTGTCAACATTACATCCATGCTTTTAACAAACACTTTGTCCTGCTGCCTTTATGGGGGTTGTTGGGAGAAACCCAGGCAGAGTCTGGAATATCTCTGGCTTGTCCTAGAGAGTGGCAAGGAGAAGCAGACTCAGGAAGCATCCCATGGCTGGCCCTTGGGCTGGGGCAGGAACCCTATTTATGGAATTAGAGTTTACAAATATAAGGGTCTTTCAGGATCATCAGTCCAGGGATTCAAAGTGGTTTCATCTCCTGTGTTCATTCCGATGAATCCCTGTTTTAGGTTGATGTGTTAAGAAGGATTCTGAGGTTCTCTTTAAGTGCCTTAATCTAGCAGTGATGCCTGTTGAGGGTATAGAAGGGGGAATGGTGGGCTACATGCCTGATAGGACCACCTCTGATCTAACTCAGCCTCCTAGCTTCAAAGGGAAACTGTGTCTTAAGACAGAGTCAGGGGATTGACTCTTCAGACTGAACGCTGGTAGTTATCAGGTGTGGGACCTTGGGCAAGATTTCATTATTTCCCTGAGGTTCCGTTTCCTCATTTATAATACGGGGATGTCAACAGCGAATGCACACTGGTTTTGAACAAAGATATAAGACAATGTTATGAGGCTCTGGTGTTAAAATACCATTGGTCAGTCCTGCTAACCCCAAGTCCCTCCCCACATGACCTCTGCAGCTGAGACAAATTCAGCTTAAGAAAATCCTCAAACGCTGGGGGGTGGGGGATGGAGAGGGGGTTTGCCGCCCACTGGCTGGTTGGTCTGCTGCCCCCTTTGAGTGTCAGGCTCCAGGTAGTATGTGGTCTTCGTAGTTGGGAAACATGCCAGCCACACGCCCACGACTGTCCTCTCCCTGGATTGTCAGTCCCCACCCACACCCCTCCTAGCTCTTCTGCCTGGAAACCTGCTCTTCCCAAGCCGAGATCACAACCCCCTTCCAGCACCTCTGGCAGACTCCCGCGTCCTCCTGCCCCATCTTCCTTGTTCCCAGAGCTCTCTTTCATCATGGTCCCTATCGTTACAATACGCCATGTCGCCCTTAGTGATACTAAGTGTTGTGGGTGTTTATGGAATGTCTGCGATGGGCCCAGCTCTGGGGTGGGTGCTTTTCTATATTTTGTGATTTAGTCTGGGGCAGGGATGTGCAAAAGTGCACAGGACTCCCCTTGGTGGGGGAGGAGTTCCAGAGAGAGGCTGTGGATGGGGGCAGTGATGTGAGGAGCAGGGGACTATGTGATTGGTCAATGACCATTCGGTGGCATTGGACGGTGGCAGGGGTGAGGGCTGGGGGTGCGACGCAGGAGGGACAGCCAGGACTGGGTGGGCAAAGCCCTTGAAAGCCTATTACGCTGGGGCCCCCGGCTGGGTGCGGAGTGGGGTATGGAGGGATCTCGGGCCGAGGAGTGGTGTGCTGGGATTTGTGTGTGTGAAAATACGCCTCTGGCTGCAGAACTTGGAGAGGATGTCCAGCTGCAGGGACAGTAGTGGGGACAGTGGGAAAGACAGTAGGAGCCCATTGATTGGAAGTGAGGGGCCTCAGGGATGGGCCTGGAGGGGGTTGGTTTCTGTAGGATGAGCTGATGCTCCAGGGACTCTGGCTTTGTGATACTTCAGAGTTTCCTCCCTCATCCCTGCAGCTAACTAGCTGGATAAGGGGGGAAAACCCCCCACCCCTCCGGCTTGAAACCTCCATCTCCTCCTGTGTAACAAGCTTGTGTTCAGTGGGTGACCCCCAGGGTCCTTCTAAGTCTAACGGGCTGCTTGGCACTTTGTCTGCAACCTCCTCTTCTCTCCTCCTGGCAACAGCCTGCCCCCCGGAGGGGCTGCTGAGTGAAGGAGGGGTACCGGGGGAGAACATTCTCCTGGAATCCGACTGTATGTGCCACTTGCATTCTGCCCCCTCTTGCCCTTACCCAGAGAGGCTGGCCATCTGCAAAACATGATTTTCTCTGTGTCTGTGTCCATCTGTCTTTGTCTCCCTTTCTCCTTTTTTGTCTTCTTTTGTGTCTGTGTCTGCTTTTCCCCTTCTTCCTCCCTCTCCCTCGGCCCCCTCTCCCCTCTCTGTCCTCCTCCCCATCTCAGGGACCCCACTGCCGGGAGTGCAGGCTCCAGCTCTCTGGGCTGAGTGAATCCCGAGGCAGGAGGGGCTGGGATGACTGCCCAGAGTTCGGCAGGGCCTTTCTCCGCTCCTGGGGGCCACACAGATGTGGCGGGACGTGGATGAGGCAGGCTCTTAGGGGCCTTTCCCTCCCCAGTAAACAGCAGGGCATGCAGAAATGTGGAGCCCTGCCTCCTGCCCCTCTCCGTGACAGCTTCTTTAACTGCAGAGTGCACAAGCACATGTCATAGTGGGCAGTGGGGTGGAGAGGAGAATAAATAGCTTATTCTCCAAAGCCTCGACCATTGTCTGGCTTCTCAGAGTCTCTGAGGGTCCCATGCATGCCCCAGTGAGCTGCTATTATGGTGAACCGTCAAAGGAACAGGATTGAAATGCTCCGCACAGATGCAATGGAGCTGGGTACTGCATCACGGAGGAGGGGAGAGGGGGCCCCCGGTGGTTGAGTTCAGCAATTCCGCTCTGGCCCCCCTCTTGCATCCCTGATTGAAATCACCTAGAAGGCCCTCCCTGGAGGCTGCTGGAGCAACCATCCCTAGTTCCTCAGGCAGGCAGATCCCATGCAGATTCTTAAAGGCTCCTTCCTAGACAGAGAACTCCTCTCTCTGGGAGGCATTGTGCTAAATGGAATTTTCTCCACCTACCTACTTTTGCAGTGCCCTTACAGACTAACTTCTTAGGAGACCTACATCTGGAGTCTAGACCAGGTCTTTTCCAATATGTGTAATCTTTGTATCTTGATAAACACTGTGCTGGGTTGACTCTACCATGTAACAGAGAAATGGACTCCAGGTCTCACAATGCACCAAAACTGATTTTTTTAAATTAACATATAATGTATTATTTGCCCACAGGGGTATAGGTCTGTGAATCATCAGTCTTGCACAATTCACATCACTCAACATAGCACATACCCTCCCCAGTGTCCATCACCCAACCACTCTATCCCTCCCTTCCCACCCCCCAGCAACACTCAGTTTTGTTTCTGATATTAAGAATCTCTTATGGTTTGTCTCCCTGCTGATCCTGTCTTGTTTCATTTTTTTCCTCCCTATCCCCTACAATCCCCTACTCTGCTCTCAAATTCCTCATATCAGAGAGATCATATGATAATTGTCTTTCTCTGATTAACTTATTACGCTAAGCATAATACCCTCTAGTTCCATCCATGTTGTTGCAAATGGCAAGACTTTGGGTTTTTGATGGCTGCATAGTATTCCAGAGTGTATATATACACATCTTCTTTATCCATTCATCTGTTGATGGCAAAAGCTGATTTAAACTACCGTAACCCCTCTGCCACGTTTCTAGTTCTCTTCCTTCTCTGAGAACCTGTATGTGTCCTTATGTAACCCCCGCACGTGTTTTTCTCTTACTGTGCGCATGCTGAAATGCATTTTGGCAAAGATAAAATGCCATCCTAGATGGGAAGTTCCTTGTCTGTGTCGTGGGGCACTTTACTGATGGAATGTGGGGCTGCATGCCTTGAAATTGGACCCAACTCATGGGCCAACATCTGTATCCCAGGCTCTGCTCTCTAGCTCCCAGACCCCACTCCTCGTTGTGCCATGACATGGGGCAGTCCGTGGGGCTCCAACACGGGGTGAATATTTCCTTCTGGGCAGGGGCCAGTGCTAATTTGCAAGGCTAAGATACTTCCTGAGGTTTCACTTGGCAAGTCCCAGGATGGAATCTAGCTCAGGATATGATATTCCAGTTCTTGTGACCCCAGCGGGGAGTCGGGGGGTGGGTTGTTGTACCTTTTCTGAAACTGGACTTTTACCTTTTCTAAAACCTGATCTCCAGGAACAGAAATAGGTACCAGGCTGGCCTCATTGTAATCCACCTTATTAAAAGCCTCAGAAACCTTTGTGCCTGGGACAAGGAGAGAAAAGGGGAGGAAGCGTGGCTTCTCAGCCCATCGTGTCCCCCCCAACACTTGTTGTCATTGAGCTGCCATTGATTGAACTCCTCCTCTGGGCCTCATTGATTTTCTCAAACAGCCCGGTGAAGAAGCAGCAGCGTGGTTCCATTTTATAGATGAGGAAACGGAGGCCCAAAGAAATAACTTGGAGTTGGAAAAACAGCGGGTATCTTGAAGGCGTCATCTGAGAACATTTCTTCTTGGCTTTCAAGATGCCATCCAAGTGCCTTCGCTCCCGGGAGAGCAGGAGGCCTAAGAGCTCAGTCTCTGGCGCCTAGATGGCTTGGGTTTGAATCTTGGCTTCATGTCTCCCTCCCTTGCTCTAGAGCTTGGGCAAATTCTTTGATCTCCCGGTGCCTCAGTTGTCCTTATCCATAAAAATCTCTCCTAGGATCAGTGCAAGCATGGAGTTGCCCAATTACATGAAAGGCTCAGGTCAGTGTCCAGCATACCATTGGTGCCAGAGAAACATTCTCCTGCAACCCACAACTTCTGTCAGTTCCTCGGCTTTTGAAAGGAAAATCTGATCTTGTCCTGCTGTCTATCCTTTTTCAGGGATTCCTAATCTTTGTGGTCTTAGTGCTGAACTCTCCATCATGACTGCTACAATCCAATCTGACTTTACACTCCCCTCTTTTCCCCCTCAGAAGTCATCCATGTGACACATTTCTTCTGATGCACCCAGGACCTTTATATCTGCTATTCCCCTCACACCTTTCCCTTCCTCTCTCGGGCTAGTCATTCCTTCTCATCCTTTCCATGTCAGTTTACACCCCTTCCCCTCCAGGTTGCACCCGTGTCTGTTTCACGAGTCTCTCACCATCTGGGACCAGCAGCCTTGTAGTGCATGTCCTTCTCACAGTAACAGCAGAGCATATAAGACTAAACGAACATGTGACGCACCTGGGGGCTATGCTAGAAAACCACTTCTGTCCTCATTGCCCTGGCCAAGGAGAGTCACAGGGCTATGCCTGGAGACATACACTCCACCCAAAGAGGACTCCCCCAGTGCGTCCCTCTCCCGTGCTTCTTGGGGCACCTGGGCATGAAATCCCAGCCACTTCTGTGGCACAGTGGCTCATTGTGGTCAACGAGGTCATGATCTGCATTACCTGACTCCCAAAGATGGCAAGACCCATGAAGATTTTTGCAGATTTTATTCCCACCTGCCAGCACAGTGCCTGGCACACAGGTACTCAGTAAACATGGGCAGAAACAAGTGAATGCAGCAGGCTTCCTGAGTTGGCCTGGGGTACTGGGCAGGACTCCTGTCCCTGGGCTCACTGCTCTGTATCTCCCTCCTTTGACTGGAGCAGGGTTCAAAGGTGAGCGGGACCACTGGCGCAGCGGCAGGACCATCTGCATCAAGACACATGAGAGTGGCCAGAAGGAGATTGAGGCCTTCGATGCTGCCATCTTGCTCATTCGTAACCCCTACAAGGCACTCATGGCTGAGTTCAACCGCAAGTACGGCGGCCACATTGGCTTTGCTGCACACGCCCACTGGAAGGGCAAAGGTACTGAAGGGATGGGGGTGAGGGGCAGGCTGCCTTGCGGGGGTGGGCGGTATAGCTGGTGCTAGGTGCTGCCGGGGATCCAGAAGGGTTCCCCATGGCCTCCAGCCCATAAGCTGCACCTGCTGGGAGCCCGATGGGGTCACAGGCAGCCGTCAAGGGCATGGGCTCAAGAGCGAGACTCCCTGGGTTCAAACCCCAGCTCCACCATCTCCCAGCACTTTGGCTTGTCCCGCCTACACAATGGGGTTAATAATAGTGGGGCTCTAAGAGTTTAACCCTTTAAAAACACTCAGTAATTATGGAGATGGAGATCCTCGTGTAATTGATATGGGATGGCTGGAAGCAGTTTCAAGAGCCCTTTCCTGGGAGTCGGGAGACCAGAATCCAGCCCATGGTCAGAATTCAGCCCATGGTCAGTGGCTGATGGCCAGGAGGTCACTCAAGAGCCCCGTAAGAACTCACAGAGCATCATTTCAATGAACCACCTCCAACAGCTCTGGATTGGGAGGCTCAGAGAGGGTAAGTGACTTGTGCCAGGTCACACAAATGACTGTGCCAGCTGAGGAGTGAAAAAGTTGGCCCCGCAGCCGTGAATTTAATATGATCAGGGTTTGAGATTCACTTCTGGCACTTAGTAGATGACGGCTTTGTGGATAAAGATCTCAGTCCAGAGCCATGTGGATAAAGATCTCAGTCCAGAGCCGGTGGCCCACGATCGTGGTGAGAGCATTGAAGTCAGACCCAACTTTGAGCATCTTGAAAAACTTTAAGCCCTCTGGCTCTTAAAATCCCATATCCAGGACACCTGGGTGGCTCAATCATTGAGCGTCTGTTTTCGGCTCGGGTCATGATCCCAGGGTCCTGGGATCGAGCCCTGCATTGGGCTCCCTGCTCTGAGGGAGGCCTGCTTCTCCCTCTCCCACTCTCCCTACTGTGTTCCCTCTTTCACTGTCTCTCTCTCCCTCTCAAATAAAATCTTTATAAAAAAAAAATCCCATATCCATTATCACCCGCATCTCCATCACTATAAGGAGAGTCTTGAAACCCCATAATTAACCCCGTTTTAGAGATGGGACGAGCCAAGTTCAGAGAGGTGAAGAGGCTTTCCCCGGAGGTAGTGGACCTGGGGTTTGACCCCACACAGTTTTGCTCCTGAACCCAAGCCCTTACCCACTGAGCTATGATGATGGATGGGATAAAATGTCGATGGAACAGTGGGGTCAGTCAGTCCAGTTGGTGTTCCATAAAGGGGAGCTCCCTCCACCTTAGCCTCCAGGAACCAGGCTGCTTCAGCCTCAGCCTTGAAGGGGTGCTCTCCCACTTCACCCCTCCTAAAGCTGCTCCAAAGCCCCCACACACACTGCCCCCCCACATACACAGGTGTTAACGCGGCCATCCTGTGGTTAATGATGTCATTCCTTAAAACCCCTGGGCCTGTCTGGCCACCGGGGCCCTGGCTTCCCAGTTCAGTCCAGGGGGTCCTCTGTCCCTCCCCTTGCTTCATTCCCCCTCTCAGAGAGTGGGAGCTTAGGTGGTGACATTTGTTCCACTGTTCCCAGAAGAGGTTTCTGATTCATTTGTGGAACGGTTGGAAATGAACACTCAGGGCTAGGCTGAGAAGTCTGCAGGTGCACTTGGCAGAGGCCTGGCTGAGCAAAGACTTTGCCAGCCCAGCTGGAAAGGACCTGGGGGCGACCAAGCCCAGGGGTCCTCAGCCCCTGCCACACAGCAGCCACGCCTCCCTGGAGGAGTGGGGACAAAGCCCAGTGCCCCGACCACACTGGGACCATTGCTGGAATGCAACCTTTGCTCCAGTGTTATTTTTTTTTAAAGCTCTCACTGCTTCTAGAGTGCAGGTAGGACCCCAAACCTCGGTTGGCCCTCTATTGATTAACAGGGAAACTGAGGCCCAGAGAGAGGCAGGAACCTGCCAAGGTCATTCGGGCACCCAGGGACAGGAGTAAAATCCAACTATCTGCCTCCCAGGCTTCCTGCTGCCCCCAGGGGGAAGAGAGGGGACTCCATGGGGCAGCTCCCAGTCTGAGTTCTTTGCATTCATTGGGTCATTTAAACCTAATTCCTGGAGGAGGTAAGAAAGGTTGCTGGTCACCGCAGCATTCCATTGCACAGGTGAGAAAACCAGCCCAGGAAGGGAGCAATCACGGGGCTAAGCAAGCATGACCCCAGGCATTGGCTCCCAAGCTGTCTCTTACCTAGGGGTGACCCTGGCTTTGTGATGAGTTCACAGCTTGCCCGGCCTGGCACCTGGTCTCAGGTTCAGGCAGTTCCCGTTCCTAGGAGCCGCCTGGCCTCTCTTTCCTCCCTCGGAGCAGCTGGGAGCTTGCAAACCGAAGGTTAGGGAGGAGTCAGGACCTGCTGCAGCACGAGACTGCAGGGCAATGGAGAGAGAAGGTTCCAGCACACGCATCTCCTGGCAGAGGGCCTAGGGTCCCCACAGTAGCCTGGGATGGGGAGCCTTCTCTCTGTATCCCCTCCCGGGCCTGACCCAAGTCTTCAGGGCTCTGAGAGCCTTCCCCCAAAGAACCCCTTTTCTTTCTTTGCTCTTGGCTTTCCCATCTGGCCCCTGCAGGCACTTGAGTTGAGACCCTGGCTTTAGAGTGCCCTTGCCAGCCATGCCAGCACACGTAGCCTGGGGGAATGGGTTAGAAACGCGTATCCTCCAGCCCCACACCTTCCCACCCCACAACCTGCTGCATCAGAAACTCAGAGGGGGCCTGGCAGTCTGTGTTTTCCCAGTCTCTCCAGACGTTTCTGATACACACTCCAATTTAAGAACCACCGCCTTAAACCCTTGCTGCTCCCAGTGGGGTCTCTGTAGCAGTGCCTTGACCCCACCTGGAAGAGGGTTTAGAAAAGCCCAGCTCAGCCCTCAGGATCCCTGAATGGGAATCTGCACTTGAAAAAGATCCCCGCCACACACACACCCCTCACCTGAAGCTTCCAGTGCACTTGAATGTTTGGGCATCATTGCCTAGGGTGGGAGGGTTCCCCGCCCCCCCCCAAAGCAGAGGTCCCCATTGGGGAGCAGGTCCACCCCTCCCTGCCGGTGCCCGCTTTTCCATGTAGAGCTGGAGCAAGGCTCTTGCAACCCTCCCCGCGCCCCCCATTTTTGGTTCCATAATGTTAATTTTACAGTCTCCCTGGAGTGGGTCCAAAGCAAAGTTTTATGTGATATGATTACACAAGGTGAATTGTCCCGGATCCGTTTAATGAAACAGACTGTGTTTAATGATTCCGCAGGGAATTAAGTGCAGTTAAGCTATTAATCAGGCCCTGGTTCCTCCCCCTGGCAAGAGGCGGGAGTTCCTAGGGGCCCTGCCAGTTGCTCGTGGGTGACTGTTTTGGCAGAACCGGTGCCAGGACCCATGGTCTGGGGCTCAGCGTGCCTTTATGACCCACTGGGACGGGGATCCTGTGCTCATCAGGGCTCTTGTTTATAATTTTTTTCTTTTTAGTGAAGTAATTCAGGAGCTTCCAGGAAGGAATCTGGGGGGAGGGGGGGTAGGTGAGCAGCTATTGCTGAAGCAGCCCGGGGGAGTTCTAGCCTTGTTGGTGGGAAGCGCTGACCCAGCTGATGGGACATAAGGGGGTGCATCTTGGTTACGCCAGGGCACTTACCT
The DNA here is from genome assembly GCF_964662115.1 of Mustela nivalis. Taxonomy (NCBI): domain Eukaryota; kingdom Metazoa; phylum Chordata; class Mammalia; order Carnivora; family Mustelidae; genus Mustela; species Mustela nivalis. The sequence continues at coordinate 1,488,520 of NC_139033.1, read as the reverse complement.
CCAGAATCCTCGTACCAGCAGCTGACATTGAAGGAGCCACTCCTGGGGCCTGGGGCCGGGGTCCTGGCCCCTCTGCTTCTGTTCCCTCTCGCGTCCAGGATGCAGGTCTTAGCACAGTTCTTTCACCGATGGGTAAACTGAGTCTCGAGACCAACCGAGGTCCCCCCACTGCCACAACTAACAGAGAGAGGAAGGGGGTTGTGAACACTGCTGTCTGCTTCCAAAATGGTCTGTGCCCAGACCCTGAGCCTTAAACAACCCCTGAAGAAGCACCCAAGGTTGGGACCACCTCTGCAGGCCCCTGACCACCCTGCAGATGGGTCTTCCCTCTCCTTTTTGGGGGGAGCTTGTGCAGTAACCCCCCAGCAAATACCTGAGATGATTGGTCAGAAGTAGCCCGGCCTAGAAATCTGATCCTTGTGCTCCTGGGCAACTGAGTCCCACCTTCATCCTGCTGGGCTTCTATGGTAAGAGCAGCAGGTGTCTGGACCTCGTAGGGATGTGTGCAGGGGTGGGTGGAGGACTCAGGAGGGGGCAGACTCCAAAAAAAAAAAAAAATTACAACAGACTATGTACATGCTCTACGTTCTTCTAATCACTCAGATACATCTGGTCTTAACCCATTACAACAGTGTGGGCCCAATTAGCCAGACACCTTGTAAATCATCTATCGTAAAGATAAAAGATATCCTTGTCCCCAGCATTCACGTTTCCCTAGCAGCAGCGGTGTTCCGGGCGCTGGGGGAGCAGGAGGCTCGCCACGGGGTTGGATGGGTTTTGCAAAGAAAGAGGAGCCCTTTATCATGTCACAGTTTGGCGGTGGGGAATTCCAATTTAGTTCACAGCCGTTCGTTGAGCCCCTGCTGGGGGTAAGGCAGTGGGAGGGAGTGGGGTGAGGCTGCTGGTGCCTCGGAAAGATTAGGACCTGGGGCCTGGCTGTGTGACCTTGGGCCGGTCACTTCCCTTCTCTGAGCCTCCTGTCTCCTCACTGGTGATACAAGTCTGCAATAGCCCTTTCCCTTCAGGGTACACTTTAGGATTAAAGGAGATTGTAAGTACCCATCACCCAGCAAAGGAGGAGGATTTCGTTGTCAAGAAGCAACTGGGCTCCCCCAGCCCAGCTGGGGAGACTGATAGACCCTCATTCAAAAAGCAGATCCCTCTGGGGGTACAGGGTGGCATTGCCTCTGTGAGCAGCAGGGGTGTGGCTCCCGGGTTTCAGAGCACCCGCCTGTGACTGTCCATCGGGGGCTCAGCATCCCTTTCTCCCTTCCCGACGTTCTCTGTGACACCCCCCTCCTCTGCAGGGACTTCTCATTCTGTCCATTTCTGCAGCCCCAGGACTGGCTTTGCAGCTCTTTGAGATCCTCTCTGGGGCTTCCCAAGCAATCAGCCACATTCTGGTGTAGCCTGTCTTCAAGCCAGACCACCCCAACACACCGTTCCCTGTTCGTGACAGTCCCCCCGCTGCCAGATTACCGCAGCAAGGTAATAAACTGAAAACAAAAACAAACAATCCAAAACAACAACAACAACAAAAAAAAACATGATGAAAAGTAGAACAGTAAGGCAAAGATTGCAAGATAGATAATCTGACTTAAACTATACCCCCAGCCTGGTCTACTGGAGAGAGACACAATACACGGGGTTGTGGAGGGGGCAGTGAAGCCCAGAGGCAGCACCAGCCTGGGCCTGGGGAGTCCGGGGAGACACGGTCCTAGCTCAGAACAATGACAGGAAGAGAAACAGGCAGCATTTACTGAGCACCTACTGGGTACAGGGTGCCGTGCTAAAACCCTCAGAGCCTTTTTTGTTTGTGGGCAAGTCACTTTTTTGTTGTTTTAAATTCAAGTTAGTTAACACATAGTATAGATTATTAATTTCGGGTAAAATTTAGGAGTAATCCGTTGCATATAATACCCAGTACTGATTCTGTCAAGTACCTTCCTTAATGCCCATCACCCAGTTACCCCATCCCCCCAGCCAAACCTCATATGCTTTTATTCACTTCTCTATTCAAAGGTCCTACTCTCCTCCTGTGAGTATATAACATCACTAAACAGGACAACTTGATCTGATCGTTCAAAGCCCAGACTTTGAAACCAGACTGTTTGGTTTCAAATCCTGGCTCTGCCATTGCATAGCTGTGTGACCTTCAGCAAGTTACTTGACCTCTCTGTGCCTCACTTTTGGTTCAAGGAAGAGAACGGTTGCCTTGAGGAATAAGCAAATTACTAGCTACACTAATGCAAACGTATATAAAAACACAATAACATGCATTTATGGAGAAGGCTGGGGCAGCCACGCAGGAAGCACCTAAGAGTGGTTACTGTTCTCTCCAAAGACAAGAAAAGGCGGAGAACATTGCAGGTAGCAGCAACAGCACGGAGGTGGGAGGGACTGGGCCAGTGTGGGATCTGAAGGAGTGAAGGGCGTTGCCGTAACTGCCTTGATCCTGACCCTGGTCCTCTGGGCGCCCCTCCCCTTCTCTGACCCTGCCCTGCCTCCTCTCCCCAGAGTGGCCAGAGTTCGTGAGGAACTATGCCCCGTGGTGGGCCACTCACACGCTGGACTGGCTCAAGTTTGGCAAGAAGGTGCTGGTGGTGCACTTTGAGGACCTGAAGCAGGACCTCTTCGTCCAGCTGGGCCGCATGGTCAGCCTGCTGGGCGTGGCCGTCAGGGAGGACCGGCTACTGTGCGTGGAGAGCCAGAAGGACGGCAACTTCAAGCGCTCGGGCCTCCGCAAGCTCGAGTATGACCCCTACACGGCTGACATGCAGAAGGTCATCTCGGCCTACATCAAGATGGTGGATGCGGCCCTTAAGGGGAGGAACCTCACGGGCGTCCCCGACGACTACTACCCCAGATGATGCCTGGGCTGGGGAAGAGGGGGTTGGGAGTCCCCACCCAGCTGGGGTCTCGAGGTTCTCCTCCCTTGGGGAACCTCCCCCCAACCTGTCCTCTCTTTCTGGTTTGGGAACAATCCCCATGGTGGCTGTTGGCCCTCAGTGGAGTTTCCTGCATGACGAAGGAAGCTCAAGGGAAGAGACCGTGGGGGTACTCCCCACCCAACTCCCTGCTGGTTTGGGGCACTCGAGCCCCATGGACCCTTGCCTGTCTGCGGTGCCCCAGCCCCCACCACTCAGGATCCCGCCTGTAGGGAGCGAGGGCTCACAGTGTCCCCCGAGAAGCAGGTGTCCCACTGCAGAAATCAAAGATATTGATTCGAGAGCTAAAGGGATGGTCGAGGGAGAAAGTGGCCCCGGGTGCTCTTCCCTTCCAGGCTGAGCATTCACGGCCTCCCCTTCTCTCCTCCACGCCCCAGGGAAGCAGGGACTCCAACATGGACCCAGATTGCTTCTGCTGGAAGAAGGGTCTCTGACACTCGGTGGGAGCTATGGAGGCGTGGTACCCCCAGGAGGTTAACGGGCACTGCCATGTGGGGGCTGGTGTGAGGAGCCCACCCCCCAGGTCCCACGGCTCCGAGAAACAATCTGGTTGCCAGAATGCTGCCCTTCCCTGCTCCCCCCCCCTCACTGTACCCAGGAGGGGACCTTGGCATCTTTGATCCCACTCCCAGGGGTCCTCAGGTGCCAGCAGTTAACCCCAGGATGGTCACATGCTACAAGCAAAAGCTTGAATAAGACTGACCGCACCCAGGGGCAGCTCTCCCACAGTGGGGCCCAACACAGTGACCCTATACTGCCCTCTGACCCCTAGCAGGGGGTCCTTTGGTATCCAGGTGAGAGAGCCTGGAGTGCTCCACATCAGGTGGGGACCTTGATCCACACAGATCGCCCACTACCTTCCCAGATCACCGACCACCCCTTGGTCCTAGTCCTGTGGGGCCAGCTCCCCTGGAAATGATTCTTTAAGGAAGAGAATGGTTCTTTCGTTTCCATAGAAACACACCTCCCTTGGTGGTAAGACATCAAACCAAAGGATTCTCCAGGACCTGGGTCGCTAACCATCAGTCTCAGAAAGCACTGATTCAGGACCCCATCTGTCCCACCTCGGATCCCAGTGGCTTCATGTCCTGCCCACACCTGCACCGCCCCCTACAACATAGACGCAAAAGCCATAGGTCCCAGAGCTTTGCTCTTCTGTCTGGAGCAGCCCCCCGTCAGCCCCTCTGAAGGCTTGGGGTGCAGGTAAATGCTCTTTCCCAAATACCCAAGAGACTATGGAGAAGGTGACTGTAAAGAGATCTATTTTTTTAAGAGGAATATAACTACTACGTTCTGCCCCTTGGCACCTGGCCACGCAAAGAGAAGCAGGGCTTAGGGACTGGGCCTGTGGTTCTCTTCCCTGACCCCCTCCTCTGTGAGATTTGCCCCCCACCCAGGCTCAGGACCCAGCCAGGGAGCCCGGAATGTATTTTGTACCGTGTTTCCATGTTTCTCCCCGCTCCTCCCCACCCCAGGCTAGTTTCTAGTCTTCTGAGAAGCAGTAGACGGCATGGCCTCCCCTCCCACGGGGACATCTGCTCTCTCTGGGAGCCATGGGGTCTGAGACCTGGGCCCGTTCTGCTGGCGGTCGCCTCAGGCCGCAGGCCTCTGTCTGAAGATTCCTCAGGTCAACACCGTCATTAAAAGCGAGTTTTGTTGCTGATTCTATCACGTGGTAGAGTGTTGTGTAAGGCGAGTTCACAAACGGGTTTTTCTCTTTTTTTGGTTCTGGGGCAGGTCGTTGTGTCTGTGCTTGGGAATTTGGGGGTGTGGGGTGTGTGTGTGTGTAAAATTGTGTTCACCTGCCCTTCTGAGTGAAGAGACTGCGTCCCCCATGTTCACATGACAACTTTTTTTTTTTTTATGGCAACTTTTTTTTAACCACCCCACTTCTAAGGCGTTTGTGTCAGCTCCCATGTGTAGACAGGAGCGGGCCAGAGTACCTGAGCCCCCTGCCAGAGAAGGGGGGTGTCTCCTGCCTCTGCCCTTGATCTTTGGGAAGTGTGCATATGTGGGGGCGGGTGCATGGGTCTGGAAGAGGTTGTCAAGGAGGGATGTCCCTTCTGCGTGCGAGCAACAGAATGTGTCCTGAGTGTGTGGTGCTATGCACCTGTGTGTGCAGAGGAAACCCGTGAGCACACAAGGGGGCGGAGCAGGCGGCTTCTGGGAGGGACAAGAGTTTACATACAGCCTTGTGGACGGAGATGGGGAGGGAGATCGGAAGCAGAGCTGGGGCAGGCAGAGGAGGGGCAGGGAGAGACTTTCCCCCACCCGCCGCATGGGAGAGTGCTCAGGAGGAGGGGGAGGAGGCCTTTCACCCCCAAGCCTGGGTTCTCTGAAATAGGGAGGGCAGGGCAAGAGCTCAGGGAGGGGGAAAGTGTGAGGCTGCTCCAGGACCAAGGGCAGGGTCTCTCTCTTCTGGGGCTTCAGAAAGCCTTCTCCAGAGACTCACCAGCCCCAGGCTACACCCATCAGCCAACTCTGACCTGTTCATAGACTGAGCCCCAATCCTAGAGTCTTGATCCCGGGTCACCACTGAGTCCCTATTCTGAACATCTACTGATCAACGATCCCAGTCTCATACTGATGCCCAATTCCAGCCACACGTGAAACCTTGGCCCTTTCCATACTGAGTCCTGACCCAGGTCATTGGCAACACTCCAACCTGGGGCACAGGCTAAACCCTGACTTGCCCCGAAACCTGGGCCGAGGGTGTGTCTGGACTGAGCCTGAATCTGCCACAACTGATTCTGGCTGGAGATTGAGCTCCACTCCTGACCTTGGAGGAGTCTTTCTCTTGGTTCCCTTGGGCCCTCACCCAACCACAGGTGGAAACTTGACTCTGCTACCAAATAGAGTGCTGAAGCCCTATGCCAATTTCTTTGACCTTGTCTATGATCTCTTCCTCCCCGACCAGAAGCAATTATCCAACCCTGTGCTCCCCTAGACGCTCCTCCCCAGATCTCACAGATCCTGTGCTGTGTCCTTCCCACCAAAGGGCAGGGCAGGGGGCTGGTGAGTTGGACAGCAGGGCAGGGGGCTGGTGAGTTGGACAGTTGAGCAACTTCTCTGGCTGGTCTCTGCCCATCTTTACTGCACTCCTGCAACCCTCTTGAAGCAAATATGTACTCCAGACCCAAAAGGAACCAAGGTAGCATTGACTCTTCATTCAATAGATATTTACTGGGCATCTCCTGCATGCCCAGCCCTGCTCTAGCATCTAGAGACTTAAAGAGGAACAAAACACAAAAAAAGCCCCGCTCCTGCCAAGCTTACATTTTACCAAGTCCCAAGCAGATGCCTGTAAGTGGCAGAAAGCTTTTGAGGATGTGATCACGGGGCCGAGAAGGCAATGACCCTATGCGGGTCCTGGCCGACCCCCGGGAGGTTACTAACGACCCTAACGGGTGGGAATGATACACACAGACACCTGAGACTGGTTGGAACTGGCCTGAGCACCACAGAGGCCACAGCAGAACTGGGCCTTCTCCAGAAAGTCCTGCATGCACAGAGGAACAGTGCCCACTGGGGATTCCAGGGGTCACCCAGTAGGGGCAGGGTGCCTGGCTCAGAAGTCAGGACAACTGGCTTATCCTGTTGTCACCTCTAGAAGAGAACAGGCAGCACCTGGGGTCTGCTGATAGCCGGGATTTCCTCCCGATTTGCGTAGTAACAAGGAGGCCACTGCAAACATTCAGTGGACAGTGTGGGAGGGGGAGAAGGATGAGGAGGCAGAGGGCTGTTGGGGGCCCATCCCACAAGGATCCATCTCATCCCAGAGGCCCAGACCACCCCCCCCCCAATTGGTTTCTCTCCATTTTCCTTCGCATGCCTCCTGGGCTCCATTTCCGTCTTTCTGCTTTTATTTTCTCCAGCTGCTCATTAAACCTCTTCTGTCTTGTCCTCACCAACCCCCTCTCCCTCCATCCTCTCCCTCTTTCCTCCTTATCTCTTTCTTGATTTCTGTGCTGTCTGTGCCAGCATCTCTCTACCTCTTGATCTCTATCTCCCTACCTGTCCCCTGCTCACCCCCACCCCTTTTGTCCTCTCCTGCCTCCTCCTCCTCCTCCTCTTCCTCATCTTCCTGGAGAGTGGAGGGGTGACTCTGCAGGAGGCAGACACAGTGAGACAAATGCTACCCGGCCGGTAACCAAGGAAGTGGTTTCCTTAGCAACAGAAATGCAGGCACGCGTGCCACTGCCCGGTCCCTTAGCGGTTACAGTAAGTACTGAGAGCGGGAAGGCAGCGTCAGGCCGGGAGACAAGAGTCTCCGGAAAGATCACTGTTGTGACCCGAGAAGGGACGGTGCCCAGAGACCAGCTCAGTGCCTGGCACTCTAGGGACACTCAAAAATAGGAGGGATATAGGGGCAGAGAGAGGCAAGCAGAAGAATCCACAGGACCAGGTGAACGGCTGGATGTGGGGAAGGGGCAGTGACAAAGAAGGCAGTGGGGTCACCAAGGTTCTACTAGGCAGCTCCCAGGTGGGGGTCCTGTGACAGACGGAGAACATGGGGCCCAGGAGCAGGTGAGGGCAGGGAAAGAAGACGTCAAGCCTTCACCATCTAGCTGGGGTGAGACCGGGGAGGGAAGGTGAAGACAGGCACAGAAATGCCTCCGGCAATTCTCCCTGCAAGACAGGGTCAGTAATTTGCTCGGGTGACACAGAAATTAGTGGCAACGCTTGGATTCGAACCGGGGCATGATCCAGAGCCTGTCCACCAGAAGGCAGAAGACGGAGAGGGTTGACGACGGAAAGAGAGGCAGAGAGAGACAGAGGAACAGAGCAGAGACTTAAATCACTGATTTGGCACTTTTTCCCACCAGGACAACACAAATATGTTCATTTTTGAGAACTGAGGGAGGGGAGGGATAGACAACAGTGCCCAGCAGTACGATCGTTATTACAGCTATAAATAGTTGTCCCCAAAGAAAACACCTGTCAAGATGCATTCCCTTCCTGGGAGACAAATTATGTCCCTGGTCCAGGTTGATATTTCAGTGACTCAGTGAGGGTGAGAGGGTGACAGGGGCGAAGGGCAGAAAGTTGATCAATGGAACACAGAATCCCTGCTCGGCTTTTCCCAAAATGCAATAAAACGTGCGGGCGAGGCGAGCCATAAATCTGGATGATAATATCCAACCTCGCAAAGGCAACATGTTTATTTATCATGTTTGCACGTTTACTATTTCCCCTCAAATTTACAGTCTGCAATCTGCCGGCGTGCAGGGGGAGAAACATGGAAATGAGAACTGGCAGAACATCGTGGAAGAAGCTATGATAAAATATTTATCCCCTCACTCCATCCCCCACCCCCACTCCCCGGCTGCCCAAAATCCAACATGAAACAAAGGTGGGGATGGACAAGAGCAGGCCACGCATCTCTGCTTCGGGCCTCTGATGGGTAATTGAAACGAACAGTCCTTGGGGTGCCTGGGTGGCTCAGTGGGTTAAAGCCTCTGCCTTCGGCTCAGGTCATGATCCCAGGGTCCTAGGATCGAGCCCCTCATCCGGCTCTCTGCTCAGCAGGGAGCCTGCTTCCCTTCCTCTCTCTCTGCCTGCCTCTCTGCCTACTTGTGATCTGTTTGTCAAATAAATAAATAAAATCTTAAAGAAATGAACAGTCCTTACAGAATGGAATGCAAGGAAATGAGAGGATTTTTGTGTGTTCTGGAGTCATTTGCTCAACAATTACAGGGAACAACCAATCAACCAGAATGGAGAGGGTCCATCTCTGAGGGGACCAGAGGCGACCAGACTCTTGTGTGTCCAAGACAGTGGGGACGGGACACGAGCAAGCGGAAGGCAAGCATGAGGCCAAATTCTCCTCTGGGACCCGAGTTAACACCCAATCTGTAATTCGTTGCCGGGGCTTTCAAAGCTCAGAAGTCCACCAGGCTTTTTGGTCTGAGGTCAGACTTTGAGTCAGATTTTCCCAAAGATGGAGCCCAGGAGTGGGGGCCAGAGGCAAATGTATGCTTATGAGGGTCTTACTGATGACCACTGGCCCCATTCTGGGCATCACCACAGCCAAAGCATAAAGGACCATTGCTATCATGCATGCATCCCGGCTTTTCATGCATTGAGAGTTCTGTATGCCTCGGAACTAGCTCGTACTTGGCATACAGTAAGTGCTAAGGAAATGTGTGTGGGGTTTTCTGAGTAAGTGAATTAAGGAATACTAAAGGATATTCAGAGAAAAGCCACAAGTCATCAGCCGAAGCAGACCTGAGTTATTATTCCCTTAGCTGCCCTGAGTTTTATCTGCAGTAATACCGAATTAATGACAGACCCCCTGCTTGAATCCCCAAAGCCAATGGCTCCACATGATCCTGAGAAACGTCTGTCACATCTCTTCTCAAATTCACATTCAGTGAAGTCGTGCTGGTAGCTGGAAATTGGCTGTGGGGAGAGTATTTACACCATGGAAATTGGCAAATGCTGCAAATCAGGCAGAGTTGTCTTTTGGTGGGGCAGTGAGGGGTAGGGCCAGTCATTTGTTAAGTACTTACAAGCACACCACTGCCCACAACACACAGACACACACTGTGCTAGGGCTTGTCCCCTCTTCTGGGAAAGCCTTTATCTGGTTAATATCTTCACCTCCTAGGAACTGACTCAGGCTCTTCCTCTTCTAGGTAGCCTCCCCAGACTACAAAGACCACATTCAGCTCTTCCTCTAACCTTGATCATAGATTTGGACATGACCATTGTTGTGATCACTTGAATAATTTGGGATCTCTCTCTCTCTCTCTCCTCACCAGGACCTGAGCTCTTTTAGGACAGAAACCATATCTTTACCTCTGAATGTCCATTTCCATGGCCCCCAGCACAGACTAGGTAATAAGCAAATATTTAGCCAGTGAAAGAATGAAAGATTCTGTTTAACACGAGCTCCCAATCTCAGTGCTCACAAACATTGCAATGGAAGGATAGAAGGATCCAGCTGCCCAGACAAGGGCCAAGAAGGGAAATGAGAAACCACATATGAGAGTAACTAATATTTATTGAGGACAAATTATACGTTGGAGTGCAAGTTATATATATATATATATATATATATATATATATATATATATACACACTAAGGTAAGAGCTTCACATGAGGAATGTATGGAATCATCAGTGCCCTCTGGAAGGCAGTTTACCCATTTTACCACCAGAGAACGGCGGCTCAGAGAAGGTAAGTAATTTGCCCAACGTCCCACAGCCAGACTCTGGGAACCGGACTTTGAACTTGGGAAGTCTAGCTTCAGAGTTCAGAGTTCTTGCATTTAACCACTACGCTGCATCCTCAGGAGAAAAGGAGTGCCAAACCAAGAAGGAAGGCGCCGCTCTGGCAAGGCAACTGGGGAAGAAGATAGACCAGAGCACAGGAGATGAGAAAGGAAAATAAACCCTGGAAAGGGTTGGCCTTTCTGGAGCTGAGGACCCTCAGGGTGGGGCGGGGAGGCAGGCAGGGAAGCGGTGTGCCAGACGTCACTGGATTCTAAGCAGCGAGGCTGATTTATAGATCCCCATGGCAACTGCTAAGCGATAATCTCTTACTCCACAGCTCAGTGATTCTCTAGAAATTCTTTCCTCCTCCTTTCATGGCCACTCCCCCCAGCCCACAGAGGCAAGGTGACAGCCTCTTCCCCAGGAAAAGCTGTGCTGGATAAGATGAGCCAAGACTCTTTTATTATGACAATAGAAAAGGGATATTGGAGTGGGGTGGGGGCAGAAGAAAAGAGAGAGGGGGGCTTAAAACCCCAAAGGTCTAATCATCAGACTGGGAAGGGCCTGCAGAATGTGGTTTTCAGACCACCATAAAAATCTCACACAAACCATGCATTACCTCCCTAGAAGAACATGAGCGCCCACCTGCACCCACACTTACAGAATTTTGTGTGGTTTCGGGGACTGTGTAGATCCTTTGGGACCTAAAGTAGGAAATTTAAAAATCATCTAATGTAGTGGTTTCCCAATTAGGGCAACGGAATCCTATCTTTAATCAAAACCGAATGTGATGCCTCTCGTAACGGGGGTTCTCATCAGGGGTGATCTTGCAGCCGGGGAGATATTTAGCAGTGTCTGGAGATATTGTGGATTGTCCCAACTGGGGGAGAGAGAAGGGTTATTGGCATCAACTGGGTAAAATACAGGGATGCTGCTCAGTATCCCACAGAGCACAAGCAGCTCCCTCCATGACACAAGGATCTGCCCAAAAAGGTGAGTGGCGCTAAGGTCGACAAACCCTGGTATAATATCAAAAAAGGGGAATTATTCATCCATCCATCCATCCATTCTTTCATTCATTGATTCAGCAAAGTGGGTGAGGAGTGGGGGTATGGAGCTACCTAATGTCTTCATCTCTAAAAAGGAGGTTATCGTGAATTATAATCATGGGGGCTTGCTATGCTGGCCACAGGACCCTATCAGGGGAAGTGAAGAACAAGGGTGCTGTACTTTTTGCTCTCATGACATTATTAATGGTGACGTGGGAGATTTCACAAATGAAGGATTCCATTTGTAATAACTTGGAGAAGCATCTCTCCCTGGCTAGCCCAAGGGACCCAGGACAGCTAGGGACTGAATATGTCCTCCCAAAATGCATCCTTCTAAGGCCCAGGGTGATGGTAGCAGGATGTGGGGCCTTTGGAGGGAACCAGGATTCAATGAAGTAATGATGGTATTAATGCCCATATAACAGAAGACAAGGACACAAGACTGGGGTCCCTCTACTCCTCTCCCTCCCTCCACTATGTAAGGACCCAGCAAGAAGGCAAGAAGAGGGTCCTTCCCAGCCTTCAGAACCACAAGAAATAAATGTCTTGTTTAAATCCCCCAGTCCGTGATGTTCTCTTACAGCCACCTCCATGGATGTGGTTAAGGTGAGAGGTGTCTTGTCAGACTGAAAATGTACCACAGCAGCGTGATCACAGGACTGTTTCTCCTTGTGCAGCTTATAAACTAGCCCCAAAGTAGATGAATGTCTCTCATCAATGTCAACTGGGGCACTTGTCACAAGGACTGTCTTGGAGCAGACGGACAACCCCCTTGTGGGCATATCTGGTCTAGCAGTTCATAGAAAACACCCCCTTATAATTGCATACCCACACTTCCTACATTCACCAGTTAGAACCCCAGCATCCATCTTTGGGATGACTATTGATTTAAGAAATCTATGTTACTTGCCTTTGCTTGGGGCAGAGGGGAGTTTACTAAAAGCAGAGCCTGAGGCAAGGATTTATGTCCAGGCCATTTAATCAAGAGGCAATCCCTGGGAGCAGGAATGATGACACAAGAAAAGGACAACATTAGGTATCTTATGAAGGTCTCAGGTGGAGACCACGGCAGGGAAGGGAAGGGGCTATGCCACAAGGACCCCTTGAAGAGTATACAGGATGTATCCCAGACCATGCACAGAATGGAGCTGGGAACATCTGCCCATCAGCTCTCCACCTTCACAGGTCAGGGGTCATCAGTGAAGCCTTGATCTTCCTTGTATGGCCCATGTGGAATGCAGCAGGAGTTCATGGCACTAGAGAGACCCAGGACCAAAAGCAAGGTGTGTGGCCCACACTTGAGGCAAGACAGGAATGAGAATGGGAAGCCCCACCCTCCACCCCTGCACAGAATGGTCCACACCAGCCATGACTGAAAGCCAGAGTGAGCAAACAAGTGTGTGGCACCACAGACACACAATTCCTTTTCTGGGCTCAAGCCTCACCCCCACTGATGATGAAACTCTCGGAGTCTTGGTGTTTCCTTCCATAAGGTAGGCATAATGGCACCTCTCTCACACAGAGCTGCTGGGAGGAGGGGCTGAACTTACTCTCTTAAAGCATACAGTAGGTGCCCAGCAAACAGGAGTGGTCACCTTTCTGCCAGTGCAGCTGCACTGACCTGAAAGTGGTTTTTCTCAGTTCTGCAATCTGCCTCACTTTCATGAACCTGTCTGACATGATTTATCCCACAAAGGGAACTCCTAGGAAACAAAACTGGGTGCCTCTGAGGGACTCTGAGACAAAGGGTGAAATGGAGGGAAGGTTGGCAGGGGAGGGAGGGAGAGAGGGAGAGAGGGAGTCGCCAGGAGGCTCTTTGTGGGTGAATGCCACTATAATGGTCTTCAGGGAGGAGCTCATTTGACATGCCCCCAGTCCCTATCTGCAGCTCACTCTGGAACAGGTTCCACCTGACACTGGCTCAGCTAGAATGCTCTAAAATCTTCCTTTCTCCACTCTTCCAAGTGAAAAAACCATGAGACCAGCTTTAGTAGAAGTTCTCAAACTTGAATACCAGGGGGAAGCAGTCTAGCGCCATAAAGGAGGTAAGTGTGCAGTAAGCCCACACACTGAACACAGAGGAATATTCCTCTTTTCTGTAAAGAAATAGACCCTCCCCATTTTCTTGACTTGCTTGATCAGGCTCTCGTATCCTTAGTTTTCACACCTTTACTAGAGACACATCCAGAGAACTCATTCTCTACTGTAAGAAAAATACACTAGTGCAGTCAACTTGGCACTGGTGGTGGGGGAGGCAATAGGGAGGGCTTGGAACTGTGATGAGGTGGGAATTCTATAGCACATTGGCATCCCAGATTGTGGAGTACACCATTCAAAGAATCAAACCCCTCACTGAAACAACCATTGACTTGCAAAGACCAATAAAAATCAACTCCGGACAAGAGGAACATTCCTCTGCATTTGAAACCTAATCCAAGACTTCCAGCAACCAGGGCACGCTTCATGAAGAAAACAATGTAAGGACTGAATTTCTGCATTTTAAGTAAGTGACAGGACTCAGACTTTGGACTGACCATGGAGATAACAGAGTGGACACTTCAGTGACCACACACAACAAGGAATACAAGAGGCAGATAGAGATGGCTGGAAAAGTCACGAAACAGATGGTTGCAGACCCCAACCATCCACAAGTACAAACCTTAGAGAAGGGGGTTGGGGGGAACCTTATTTCCAGAGTTACCACGTTATGATACTCAAAATGCTGTCCACAAAAAATTACAAGGCATGCAAAGAAACGGGAATTCATTATTTGCTTATTCACGAAATGATTGGTTCACCATCAACTCATCACCACACCCTTACTCGCTCCCTGGTGAGTTCTACTTATCCAACACACTTCACAAGGAATCCAGCCCTCCTGCAGATCCAGGCTATCCTACAAGGACTGAACCACAGAGTGGCATTTTCAGTGACTCCTTGTTCCTTTCAAATCCATTCATTCTGCTCTCCCTCATCAAGGAGCTAAATGTTGCTTCAGAAAAACTACCAAAACAAGGCTCTACCCTCTCCAGGTCTTGGTCTCCCCTCTGCAAAACCAGTATGCTGAACTGGACAATCCCCTAAGAATTCATTCACCCCTGGATTGAGAAGACTGGGGGCATATGGAGGACTTGGAATCACACACACTGACCCACCAGGGGAATAAGGCCCAGAGAGGGAAAGGGCTTTGCCCAAAGGCACACGGTATTTCACACCTACTTTCTTGATGTCAAAGCTACGAGTCAGAGAGCTTCCACCCATTATGTGTCCTCGCTCTGCATGTTGATGGGTTGAATGAACTACTGAGGCCACTGTTTCCTGATAGGAGGCTGACAGCACCCTGACCTGGGACATACCATACCCACTTCCTCGCTTCAGCTGACTTTTCTGGAAAGCCAGCCACCCCATCCTTCTATTGCCTCCTAGGGCTGTGCAAAGTATTTAATTAATAAACATGCCTTTAAAGCAAGCTAATGTGAAAGAACAATGTTTGAGGGCTAATTATTATTATCATAGGCCACTTTCCACCTCATTAAATGCATGGATTTGGTAATTGTTAGCTGATTCCCAAGCAGAAACCAGGAATCCCTCAGGTGTGAGGGCTGCATCTTTCTCCAGCAAGTCATCCAATTTCCAAGCCTCAGGATAGCAGGCTAGTTGGTATCAGAGCCCAGATGTGGACTTCTGCAGAAAGCATACAGGCTGCCCCAGCCCTGCCACATCCCTGATGTGTGGCATTAGGAATGTTGCTTCATGTCTTTGAGCATCTGCTTCCTAGTCTAGAAAAGGAGGCAAATATATGCAGAGTATCTGACCCATTGAAGTGACTTAATTATTGTTGTCAATATTGATACTTCTTTTACCATGAGCTCAATGTTTTCTTTTGCTTTGGGGTCAGCTTTATTGAAATATATTTTTTATATGACAGAATTTGCCAATTTCAGGTATATGAGTTAGTTAATTTTAGTATTCATGATATAATCATATGACTACCATCCCTATAATGCTATAGAACTTAAACATGTCTTCAAAAAGTTCTTTCATGCCCTTTGCAGTTAATTCCCTCCTTCCGCTGTGCTCTCCCTCTTGGCCCCTGGCTACTACTGGTTAGCTTTGCTAGCATTATACTTTTCCAGAATTTCATATAAATGAAGTCATACAAGACTCTCTTCTTCTAGCTATTTTAATGCTTTTTCAATTTATCTAAATTGTTGCACGATCAGTATAAGTAGTTCATTCCTTCCATTGCTGAGTAGTATTCCATTGTATGGACATACCATGTCTTTTTTTAACCCATTCACCAAGTGATAGCAAATTTGGCTTCTTTCCAGTTTGGGGTTATTATCAGCAAAGCTGCTATAAATGTTGGCATACAGATTTTTGTGCTGACTTAAGTTTTCATTTTCTTGAGTAAATACCTAAGAGTGGAATTGTTGCTGGGTCATAAGTGTATGTTTAACTTTATAAAAAAACAAACAAACAAACAAAAAAAAACCCTGCCATACTGTTTTCCAGAAAGACTGTCCCATTTTGTATTTCTACCCACAGTGTACAAGAGTTCAATTGCTCACATCCTCACCAAACTTTGGTAATGCCCATATGTTTGTTTTTAGATATTCTAGTACATGTTAGTGGTATCTCACTGTGATTCTAATAGTGAATGGTGTTGCACATCTTTTCATGTACTTACTAGCTCTATATTTCCTTTTAAGTGTCTATTCAAATACTGTGCCTTTTTTGTTACAGGACCTCTTTCTCATTATTTTCAGGAGCAGAAGACAAAGCTGACTTGCCTAAAACATAAAAACAGACACTGACAGTTGGATAAAATGAGGAGACAGAGGTGTTAAGTTCTGACAAATGGCAGAACAGGACAAAAATCACAGCAATAGAGCTAAATAAAACAGAGATAAGCAATATGCCTGATAGAGGATATAAAGTAATCATCCTAAAGATACTCACTGAACTTAAGAGTGGAGGATCTCAGGGAGACCCTCAACAAAAAGACAGAAAATATAAAAAGAATCAGATTAACTTAGTAACTGAAATTAAAAATACACAAGAGGGAATAAATAGAGTAGAAGAAGCAGAAGAACAGATTAGTGAGCTGGAAGACAGTAATGGCAAATAAGCAAGCTGAAAAGGAAAATGAAAAAAGGATTAAAAATGAAAATAGGTTAAGATAACTCAGTGACACCATTAACATTTAACTAATAACATTCTCATCATAGAGATCCCAGAAGGAGAAGAAAGAGAAAATGGGGCAGAGAATTTATTGGAATAAAAAGTAGCTGAAAACTTCCCAAGCTGGAGAAGAAAACAGACACCTAGATCAAGGAGGTGCAAAGATTCCCCTGATAAAATCAACCCAAGGAGGTCCATTCCAAGACATAATAATTAAAATGACAAAAAATAGTGATAGAGAATTTTTAAAGAAGCAAGAGAAAAGAAAACAGTTCCATATAAAGGGAAACCTCATAAGGGTATCAGTCAATATTTCAGCAAAAACTTTGCAGGCCAGAAGAAAGTGCCATGATATATTCCAAGCATCAAAAGGAAAAATACATATAACCAAGAATACTCTATCCAGCTATGCTATCATACAGAATAGAAGGAGAGACAGAGTTTCCCCCAAACAAAAGTGAATGGAATTCATCACCACTAAACCAGTCTTATAAGAAATGTTAAGTGGGGGAGACATCTGAGTGGCTCAGTCATTAAGCATGTGCCTTCAGCTCAGGTCATGATCCCAGAGTCCTGGGATCAAGCCCTGCATTGGGCTCCCTGCTCCACAGGAAGCCACTTCTCCCTCTCCGACTTTCTCTGCTTGTGTTCCCTCTCTTGCTGTGTCTCTGTCAAATAAATAAATAAAATCTTAAAAAAAAAAAAAAAAGAGGAACTCTGAGTGGAAAGGAAAGACCAAAATCAGGAGTAAGAAAAGCAGGAAATACAGGGGTCTCTAGGTGGCTCAGTCATTGAACATTTGCCTTCGGCTTGGGTCATGGTGCCAGAGCCCTGGGATGGAGCCCCACATCAGGCTCCCTGCTCAGCAGGAGGCCTGCTTCTCCCTCTCCCACTCCCCCAGCTTGTGTTCCCTCTCTCGCTGTGTCTCTCTCTGTCAAATAAATAAGAATAAAATCTTTTTAAAAAAAAAAAAAAAAAGAAAGAAGTAGGAAGCACAAAGATCAGGAAAATTAAATATATCTATAAAAATCAGTTACAAGATTCACACACACACACACAGAGATGTAAAATAGGACACCATATACCTAAAACATGTGTGTTGTGGGGGCAGGAGGAAGAAGAGTAAAAAATTAGTGTTTAGAATGGGTTTAATCTTAAGTCAGCATCATCTTAATATACACCCCTATATACATAGGATATCATATATAAACCTAATGGTAACCCAATTAAAAACCTGTAATAGATATACATAAAATAAAGAGAAAGGAATCTAAGCATATTACTAAAAAATCCATCAAACCACAAGAGAGCAAGAGAAGAAACAGAAAAGAACTATAAAAACAACCATAAAACAAATAACAAGATAGCAATAAATACAAACCCATCAATGATTAGTTTGAATATAAAGGGATGAAGCACTCCAATCAAAAGACATAGGGTGATGGGATGGGGGAAAAAAGACCCCTTTTTATGCTTCCTACAAGAAACTCATTTCAGACCTAAAGACACATGTAGATTGAAAGTGAGGGGATGAAAAAACATTGAGTATACAAACAGAAATGAAAAGAAAGATGGGGGAGCAATACTTCTATCAGACATAGTAGAATTTTTTTAAAGACTTATTTATTTATTTGAGGGGGGCTAGAGGCAGAAGGTGAGGGAGAGGGAGTCCTAAGCAGAATCTGTGATAAGCATGGAACCTGATGCAGGGTTCATTCTCATGATCATGACCGGAGCTGAAATCAAGAGTCAGACATTCAACCAACTGTGCCACCCAAGTGCCCCAGAGAAAACAGACTTTAAGACAAAGACTGTAATGAGAGATACAGAATGACGCTACATGCTCAATAAAGGGAACAATCCAACAAGAAGTATTACTTTGTAAATACTCCCCAACATGGGAGTACCCAAATACATAATATGGTTATTAGCAAACATAAAGAAATTGATAGGAATAGGCTCATAGTAGGGGACTTTGACACCCCACTTACATCAATGGATAGACAATGCAAACAGAAAATTAATAGGCAAACAGTGGCTTTGAATGACACGTTGGACCTGATGAATCTAACAGGATTCTGAATATGAATGTGAATATTTCTGAATACAAATCTATATACAGACCATCCCATCCCCAAACAGTGGAATATGCACTCTTCAAGGGCACATGGAACATTCTCTAGGATAGGTCACCTGTTAGGCCACATTCAGCAGATTCAAAATGGTTAAAATTATACCATGCATCTTTTCTGACCACAATGCTAGGAAACTGAAAATCAACCACAAGAAAAAATCTGGAGAAAACACAGATACATGGAGGTTAAATAAAGAGCATACTACTAAACAATGAATGTGTCAACCAAGAAATCAGGGAGGAAATTAAAAAAAAAAATACATGGAGAAAAAAGAAAATGAAAACACCATGGTCCAAAATCTCTGGGATGTAACAAAAGCTGTTCTAAGAAGGAAGATAAGAGCAGTACAGGCCTACCTCGGGAATCTTTCTAGAGAAACATCTCAAGGAAACACCTAACACTATACCTAAAGGAGCTAGAGAAAGAAGAAGAAGCCCCCAAACCAGTAGAAGGGAGGAAATAATCAAGATTAAATTAGAAATAAATGAAATAGGGCACCTGGATGATTCAGTGCCTTTGGCTCAGGTCACAATCAGCAAGTCCCAGGAATGAGTCCCACATCGGGCTCCCAGCTCCACGGGGAGTCTGTTTCTCCTTCTGACCTTCTCCCCTCTCATGCTCTCTCTCACTCTCTCTCTCTTTCAAATAAATAAATAAAAATCTAAAAAAAATTTTTTTAATTAAAAAAAAGGAAGAAATCAAATAGAAACTAAGAGAATAATAGGACAGACCAAGGAAACCAGGAGCTTATTCTTTGAAAAGATCAACAAAATTGAAAAACCTCTAGCCAGACTGAAAAAAAAAATTATAATCAGAAATTGAAGCAGAGAATGGGGCGCCTGGGTGGCTCAGTGGGTTAAGCCGCTGCCTTCTGCTCAGGTCATGATCCCAGGGTCCTGGGATCGAGCCCCGCATTGGGCTCTCTGCTCAGCGGGGAGCCTGCTTCCTCCTCTCTCTCTGCCTGCCTCTCTGCCTGCCTCTCATCTCTCTCTGTCAAATAAATAAATAAAAAATCTTAAAAAAAAAAGAAAAGAAATTAAAGCAGAGAAATAATCAACACCAGAGAAATACAAAGGATTATAGTACTATGAAAAATTACATGCTGACAAGTTGGACTGCCTAGAAGAAAGAAACTCCTAGAAACATATGGCCCTAAAATGAATCATTAATAGACAGTCTGAATAGATGATTACCAGCAATGAAATTGATAAGTAATAAAAAAAAAAACCTCCCAAACAAAAGTCTAAGACCAAATGGCTTCCCATGTGAATTCCACCAAACATTTAAAGTCTTGATACCGATTCTTCTCAAACTAGTCCTAGGAAAGGAAGGAAAGCTTCAAAATTCATTCCATGATGTGAGCATTATCCTGATACCAAAAACGAGATGCACTACAAAAACAAACAAAAACACTACAGGCCAATATCTCTGATGAACAGAGATACAAGAATCCTCAAAAAATATTAGCAAACCAAGGGACGCCTGGGTGGCTCAGTGGGTTAAAGCCTTTGCCTTCGGCTCCAGTCTTGATCCCAGGGTCCTGGGATCAAGCCCCACGTCAGGCTCTCTGCTCGGTGGGGAGCTTGCTTCCCTCCCTCTCTCTCTGCCTGCCTCCCTGCCTACTTGTGATCTCTATCTGTCAAATAAATAAATAAAATCTTTTAAAAAATATTAGCAAACCAAATCCAATAATACATTAAAACAACCATTCATGGGGCACCTGAGTGGCTCAGTGGGTTAAGCCTCTGCCTTCAGCTCAGGTAATGATCTCAGGGGGAGAGACCCA